>NC_090368.1:5069372-5154132 GCF_035084215.1 Heptranchias perlo | reverse complement strand
TCTCTCGCTCGCTCTCACAAACAGAAACGCTCGCTCGCTCTCACAAACAGAAACGCTCGCTCGCTCTCACAAACAGAAACACTCGCTCGCTCTCACAAACAGAAACCACGCTCGCTCTCACAACAGAAACGCTCGCTCGCTCTCACAAACAGAAACGCTCGCTCTCACAAACAGAACACTCGCTCGCTCTCACAAACAGAAACACTCGCTCGCTCTCACAAACAGAAACACTCGCTCACTCTCACAAACAGAACACGCTCGCTCTCACAAACAGAAACACTCGCTCGCTCTCACAAACAGAAACGCTCGCTCGCTCTCACAAACAGAAACGCTCGCTCGCTCTCACAAACAGAAACGCTCGCTCGCTCTCACAAACGAAACGCTCGCTCGCTCTCACAAACAGAACGCTCGCTCGCTCTCACAAACAGAAACCTCGCTCGCTCTCACAAACAGAAACGCTCGCTCGCTCTCACAAACAGAAACGCTCGCTCGCTCTCACAAACAGAAACGCTCGCTCGCTCTCACAAACAGAAACGCTCGCTCGCTCTCACAAACAGAAACGCTCGCTCGCTCTCACAAACAGAAACGCTCGCTCGCTCTCACAAACAGAAACGCTCGCTCGCTCTCACAAACAGAAACGCTCGCTCGCTCTCACAAACAGAAACACTCGCTCGCTCTCACAAACAGAACACTCGCTCGCTCTCACAAACAGAAACGCTCGCTCGCTCTCACAAACAGAACACGCTCGCTCTCACAAACAGAAACGCTCGCTCGCTCTCACAAACAGAACGCTCGCTCGCTTCTCACAAACAGACACGCTCGCTCGCTCTCACAAACAGACACGCTCGCTCGCTCTCACAAACAGAACGCTCGCTCGCTCTCACAAACAGAAACGCTCGCTCGCTCTCACAAACAGAAACACTCGCTCGCTCTCACAAACAGAAACGCTCGCTCAGCTCTCACAAACAGAAACACTCGCTCGCTCTCACAAACAGAACACGCTCGCTCGCTCTCACAAACAGAAACGCTCGCTCGCTCTCACAAACAGAAACGCTCGCTCGCTCTCACAAACAGACACGCTCGCTCGCTCTCACAAACAGACACGCTCGCTCGCTCTCACAAACAGAAACGCTCGCTCGCTCTCACAAACAGAAACGCTCGCTCGCTCTCACAAACAGAAACGCTCGCTCGCTCTCACAAACAGAAACGCTCGCTCGCTCTCACAAACAGACACGCTCGCTCGCTCTCACAATCAGAAACGCTCGCTCGCTCTCACAAACAGAAACGCTCGCTCGCTCTCACAAACAGAAACGCTCGCTCGCTCTCACAAACAGAAACGCTCGCTCGCTCTCACAAACAGAAACGCTCGCTCGCTCTCACAAACAGAAACGCTCGCTCGCTCTCACAAACAGAAACGCTCGCTCGCTCTCACAAACAGAACGCTCGCTCGATCTCACAAACAGAAACGCTCGCTCGCTCTCACAAACAGAAACGCTCGCATCGCTCTCACAAACAGAAACGCTCGCTCGCTCTCACAAACAGAAACGCTCGCTCGCTCTCACAAACAGAAACACTCGCTCGCTCTCACAAACAGAAACGCTCGCTCGCTCTCACAAACAGAAACGCTCGCTCGCTCTCACAAACAGAAACGCTCGCTCGCTCTCACAAACAGAAACGCTCGCTCGCTCTCACAAACAGAAACGCTCGCTTCGCTCTCACAAACAGAAACGCTCGCTCGCTCTCACAAACAGAAACGCTCGCTCGCTCTCACAAACAGAAACGCTCGCTCGCTCTCACAAACAGAAACGCTCGCTCGCTCTCACAAACAGAAACGCTCGCTCGCTCTCACAAACAGAAACGCTCGCTCGCTCTCACAAACAGAAACGCTCGCTCGCTCTCACAAACAGAAACGCTCGCTCGCTCTCACAAACAGAAACGCTCGCTCGCTCTCACAAACAGAAACGCTCGCTCGCTCTCACAAACAGACACGCTCGCTCGCTCTCACAAACAGAAACGCTCGCTCGCTCTCACAAACAGAAACGCTCGCTCGCTCTCACAAACAGAAACGCTCGCTCGCTCTCACAAACAGACACGCTCGCTCGCTCTCACAAACAGAAAACGCTCGCTCGCTCTCACAAACAGACACGCTCGCTCGCTCTCACAAACAGAAACGCTCGCTCGCTCTCCCAAACAGACACGCTCGCTCGCTCTCACAAACAGAAACGCTCGCTCGCTCTCACAAACAGAACGCTCGCTCGCTCTCACAAACAGAAACGCTCGCATCGCTCTCACAAACAGAAACGCTCGCTCGCTCTCACAAACAGAAACGCTCGCTCGCTCTCACAAACAGAAACTCTCGCTCGCTCTCACAAACAGAAACGCTCGCTCGCTCTCACAAACAGAAACGCTCGCTCGCTCTCACAAACAGAAACACTCGCTCGCTCTCACAAACAAACAGAAACACACGCTCGCTCTCACAAACAGAAACGCTCGCTCGCTCTCACAAACAGAAACGCTCGCTCTCACAAACAGAAACACTCGCTCGCTCTCACAAACAGAAACACTCGCTCGCTCTCACAAACAGAAACACTCGCTCACTCTCACAAACAGAAACGCTCGCTCTCACAAACAGAAACACTCGCTCGCTCTCACAAACAGAAACGCTCGCTCGCTCTCACAAACAGAAACGCTCGCTCGCTCTCACAAACAGAAACGCTCGCTCGCTCTCACAAACAGAAACGCTCGCTCGCTCTCACAAACAGAAACGCTCGCTCGCTCTCACAAACAGAAACGCTCGCTCGCTTCACAAAACAGAAACCTCGCTCGCTCTCACAAACAGAAACGCTCGCTCGCTCTCACAAACAGAAACGCTCGCTCGCTCTCACAAACAGAAACGCTCGCTCGCTCTCACAAACAGAACGCTCGCTCGCTCTCACAAACAGAAACGCTCGCTCGCTCTCACAAACAGAAACACTCGCTCGCTCTCACAAACAGAAACACTCGCTCGCTCTCACAAACAGAAACCTCGCTCACTCTCACAAACAGAAACGCCTCGCTCTCACAAACAGAACACTCGCTCGCTCTCACAAACAGAAACGCTCGCTCGCTCTCACAAACAGAAAACGCTCGCTCGCTCTCACAAACAGAAACGCTCGCTCGCTCTCACAAACAGAAACGCTCGCTCGCTCTCACAAACAGAAACGCTCGCTCGCAACAAACAGAAACCTCGCTCGCTCTCACAAACAGAAACGCTCGCTCGCTCTCACAAACAGAACGCTCGCTCGCTCTCACAAACAGAAACGCTCGCTCGCTCTCACAAACAGAAACCGCTCGCTCGCTCTCACAAACAGAAACGCTCGCTCGCTCTCACAAACAGAAACGCTCGCTCGCTCTCACAAACAGAAACGCTCGCTCGCTCTCACAAACAGAAACGCTCGCTCGCTCTCACAAACAGAAACACTCGCTCGCTCTCACAAACAGAAACTCTCGCTCGCTCTCACAAACAGAAACGCTCGCTCGCTCTCACAAACAGAACACTCGCTCTCACAAACAGAAACGCTCGCTCGCTCTCACAAACAGAAACACTCGCTCGCTCTCACAAACAGACACGCTCGCTCGCTCCTCACAAAACAGACACGCTCGCTCGCTCTCACAAACAGAAACGCTCGCTCGCTCTCACAAACAGAAACGCTCGCTCGCTCTCACAAACAGAAACACTCGCTCGCTCTCACAAACAGACACGCTCGCTCACTCTCACAAACAGAACCTCGCTCGCTCTCACAAACAGACACGCTCGCTCGCTTTCACAAACAGACACGCTCGCTCGCTCTCACAAACAGACACGCTCGCTCGCTCTCACAAACAGAAACGCTCGCTCGCTTCTCACAAACAGACACGCTCGCTCGCTCTCACAAACAGAAACGCTCGCTCGCTCTCACAAACAGACACGCTCGCTCGCTCTCACAAACAGAAACGCTCGCTCGCTCTCACAAACAGAAACACTCGCTCGCTCTCACAAACAGACACGCTCGCTCGCTCTCACAATCAGAAACCTCGCTCGCTCTCACAAACAGAAACGCTCGCTCGCTCTCACAAACAAACCACAAAACGCTCGCTCGCTCTCACAAACAGAAACGCTCGCTCGCTCTCACAAACAGAAACGCTCGCTCGCTCTCACAAACAGAAACGCTCGCTCGCTCTCACAAACAGAAACGCTCGCTCGCTCTCACAAACAGACACGCTCGCTCGATCTCACAAACAGAAACGCTCGCTCGCTCTCACAAACAGAAACGCTCGCTCGCTCTCACAAACAGAAACGCTCGCTCGCTCTCACAAACAGAAACGCTCGCTCGCTCTCACAAACAGAAACGCTCGCTCGCTCTCACAAACAGAAACGCTCGCTCGCTCTCACAAACAGAAACGCTCGCTCGCTCTCACAAACAGAAACGCTCGCTCGCTCTCACAAACAGAAACGCTCGCTCGCTCTCACAAACAGAAACGCTCGCTCGCTCTCACAAACAGAAACGCTCGCTCGCTCTCACAAACAGAAACGCTCGCTCGCTCTCACAAACAGAAACGCTCGCTCGCTCTCACAAACAGAAACGCTCGCTCGCTCTCACAAACAGAAACGCTCGCTCGCTCTCACAAACAGAAACGCTCGCTCGCTCTCACAAACAGAACGCTCGCTCGCTCTCACAAACAGAAACGCTCGCTCGCTCTCACAAACAGAACGCTCGCTCGCTCTCACAAACAGAACGCTCGCTCGCTCTCACAAACAGACACGCTCGCTCGCTCTCACAAACAGAAACGCTCGCTCGCTCTCACAAACAGAAACGCTCGCTCGCTCTCACAAACAGAAAACGCTCGCTCGCTCTCACAAACAGACACGCTCGCTCGCTCTCACAAACAGAAACGCTCGCTCGCTCTCACAAACAGACACGCTCGCTCGCTCTCACAAACAGAAACGCTCGCTCGCTCTCACAAACAGACACGCTCGCTCGCTCTCACAAACAGAAACGCTCGCTCGCTCTCACAAACAGAACGCTCGCTCGCTCTCACAAACAGAAACGCTCGCTCGCTCTCACAAACAGAAACGCTCGCTCGCTCTCACAAACAGAAACGCTCGCTCGCTCTCACAAACAGAAACTCTCGCTCGCTCTCACAAACAGAAACGCTCGCTCGCTCTCACAAACAGAAACGCTCGCTCGCTCTCACAAACAGAAACACTCGCTCGCTCTCACAAACAGAAACACACGCTCGCTCTCACAAACAGAAACGCTCGCTCGCTCTCACAAACAGAAACGCTCGCTCTCACAAACAGAAACACTCGCTCGCTCTCACAAACAGAAACACTCGCTCGCATCTCACAAACAGAAACACTCGCTCACTCTCACAAACAGAAACGCTCGCTCTCACAAACAGAAACACTCGCTCGCTCTCACAAACAGAAACGCTCGCTCGCTCTCACAAACAGAAACGCTCGCTCGCTCTCACAAACAGAAACGCTCGCTCGCTCTCACAAACAGAAACGCTCGCTCGCTCTCACAACAGAAACGCTCGCTCGCTCTCACAAACAGAAACGCTCGCTCGCTCTCACAAACAGAAACCCTCGCTCGCTCTCACAAACAGAAACGCTCGCTCGCTCTCACAAACAGAAACGCTCGCTCGCTCTCACAAACAGAAACGCTCGCTCGCTCTCACAAACAGAACCGCTCGCTCGCTCTCACAAACAGAAACGCTCGCTCGCTCTCACAAACAGAAACGCTCGCTCGCTCTCACAAACAGAACGCTCGCTCGCTCTCACAAACAGAAACGCTCGCTCGCTCTCACAAACAGAAACACTCGCTCGCTCTCACAAACAGAAACACTCGCTCGCTCTCACAAACAGAAACGCTCGCTCGCTCTCACAAACAGAACACTCGCTCTCAAACAGAAACGCTCGCTCGCTCTCACAAACAGAAACACTCGCTCGCTCTCACAAACAGACACGCTCGCTCGCTCTCAACAAACAGACACGCTCGCTCGCTCTCACAACAGAACGCTCGCTCGCTCTCAGCAAACAGAAACGCTCGCTCGCTCTCACAAACAGAAACACTCGCTCGCTCTCACAAACAGACACGCTCGCTCGCTCTCACAAACAGAAACGCTCGCTCGCTCTCACAAACAGAAACAGCTCGCTCGCTCTCACAAACAGAAACGCTCGCTCGCTCTCACAAACAGAAACGCTCGCTCGCTCTCACAAACAGACACGCTCGCTCGCTCTCACAAACAGACCACGCTCGCTCGCTCTCACAACAGAAACGCTCGCTCGCTCTCACAAACAGAAACGCTCGCTCGCTCTCTCAACAGAACGCTCGCATCGGCTCTCAGACCTCAGAAAAACGCTCGACTCGCTCTCACAACAGAACGCTTCGAAACGGCTCGCTCTCACAAACAGAAACGCTCGCTCGCTCTCACAAACAGAAACGCTCGCTCGCTCTCACAAACAGAAACGCTCGCTCGCTCTCACAAACAGAAACGCTCGCTCGCTCTCACAAACAGAAACGCTCGCTCGCTCTCACAAACAGACACGCTCGCTCGCTCTCACAAACGACACGCTCGCTCGCTCTCACAAACAGAAACGCTCGCTCGCTCTCACAAACAGAAACGCTCGCTCGCTCTCACAAACAGAAACGCTCGCTCGCTCTCACAAACAGAAACGCTCGCTCGCTCTCACAAACAGAAACGCTCGCTCGCTCTCACAAACAGAAACGCTCGCTCGCTCCACAAACAGAAACGCTCGCTCGCTCTCACAAACAGAAACGCTCGCTCGCTCTCACAAACAGAAACGCTCGCTCGCTCTCACAAACAGAAACGCTCGCTCGCTCTCACAAACAGAAACGCTCGCTCGCTCTCACAAACAGAAACGCTCGCTCGCTCTCACAAACAGAAACGCTCGCTCGCTCTCACAAACAGAAACGCTCGCTCGCTCTCACAAACAGAAACGCACGCTCGCTCTCACAAACAGAAACGCTCGCTCGCTCTCACAAACAGAAACGCTCGCTCGCTCTCACAAACAGAAACGCTCGCTCGCTCTCACAAACAGAAACGCTCGCTCGCTCTCACAAACAGAAACGCTCGCTCGCTCTCACAAACAGAAACGCTCGCTCGCTCTCACAAACAGAAACGCTCGCTCGCTCTCACAAACAGAAACGCTCGCTCGCTCTCACAAACAGAAACGCTCGCTCGCTCTCACAAACAGAAACGCTCGCTCGCTCTCACAAACAGAAACCTCGCTCGCTCTCACAAACAGAAACGCTCGCTCGCTCTCACAAGCAGACACGCTCGCTGACTCTCACAAACAGAAACACTCGCTCGCTCTCACAAACAGAAACACTCGCTCGCTCTCACAAACAGACCGCTCGCTCGGTCTCACAAACAGACACGCTCGCTCGCTCTCACAAAGAGAAACGCTCGCTCGCTCTCACAAGCAGACACGCTCGCTGACTCTCACAAACAGAACACTCGCTCGCTCTCACAAACAGAAACGCTCGCTCGCTCTCACAAACAGAAACGCTCGCTCGCTCTCACAAACAGAAACCTCGCTCGCTCTCACAAACAGAAACACTCGCTCGCTCTCACAAACAGAAACGCTCGCTCGCTCTCACAAACAGAAACACTCGCTCGCTCTCACAAACAGAAACACTCGCTCGCTCTCACAAACAGAACGCTCGCTCGCTCTCACAAACAGAAAGGGCTGCTCTCAAGTCCGCTGTCGCTCTCACAAACAGACACGCTCGCTCGCTCTCACAAACAGAAACGCTCGCTCGCTCTCACAACAGAAACACTCGCTCGCTCTCACAAACAGAAACGCTCGCTCGCTCTCACAAACAGAAACACTCGCTCACTCTCACAAACAGAACGCTCGCTCGCTCTCACAAACAGAAACACTCGCTCGCTCTCACAACAGAAACCTCGCTCGCTCTCACAAACAGAAACACTCGCCTCGCTCTCACAAACAGAAACACTCGCTCGCTCTCACAAACAGAAACGCTCGCTCGCTCTCACAAACAGAAACACTCGCTCGCTCTCACAACAGAAACACTCGCTCGCTCTCACAAACAGAAACACTCGCTCGCTCTCACAAACAGAAACACTCGCTCGCTCTCACAACAGAAACGCTCGCTCGCTCTCACAAACAGAAACACTCGCTCGCTCTCACAAACAGAAACACTCGCTCGCTCTCACAAACAGAAACACTCGCTCGCTCTCACAAACAGAAACACTCGCTTCGCTCTCACAAACAGAAACCTCGCTCGCTCTCACAAACAGACACGCTCGCTCGCTCTCACAAACAGAAACACTCGCTCGCTCTCACAAACAGAAACGCTCGCTCGCTCGTCACAAACAGAAACACTCGCTCGCTCTCACAAGGAGAAACACTCGCTCGCTCTCACAAACAGAAACACTCGCTCGCTCTCACAAACAGAAAACGCTCGCTCGCTCTCACAAGAGAAACACTCGCTCGCTCTCACAAACAGACCGCTCGCTCGCTCTGACAAACAGAACACTCGCTCTCACAAACAGAAACTCGCTCGTCTCACAAACAGAACGCTCCTCGCTCTCACAAACAGAAACGCTCGCTCGCTCTCACAAACAGAAACGCTCGCTCGCTCTCACAAACAGAAACGCTCGCTCGCTCTCACAAACAGAAACGCTCGCTCGCTCTCACAAACAGAAACGCTCGCTCGCTCTCACAAACAGAAACGCTCGCTCGCTCTCACAAACAGAAACGCTCGCTCGCTCTCACAAACAGAAACGCTCGCTCGCTCTCACAAACAGAAACACTCGCTCGCTTCTCACAAACAGAAACACTCGCTCGCTCTCACAAACAGAAACACTCGCTCGCTCTCACAAACAGAAACACTCGCTCGCTCTCACAAACAGAAACACTCGCTCGCTCTCACAACAGAAACGCTCGCTCGCTCTCACAAACAGAAACGCTCGCTCGCTCTCACAAACAGAAACACTCGCTCGCTCTCACAAACAGAAACTCGCTCGCTCTCACAAACAGAAACACTCGCTCGCTCTCACAAACAGACACGCTCGCTCGCTCTCACAACAGAAACTCGTCTCAAAGAACGCTCGCTCGCTCTCACAAACAGAAACACTCGCTCGCTCTCACAAACAGAAACGCTCGCTCGCTCTCACAAACAGAAACACTCGCTCGCTCTCACAAACAGAAACACTCGCTCGCTCTCACAAACAGAAACGCTCGCTCGCTCTCACAAGCAGACACGCTCTGCTGACTCTCACAAACAGAAAACACTCGCTCGCTCTCACAAACAGAAACACTCGCTCGCTCTCACAAACAGAACGCTCGCTCGCTCTCACAAACAGAAACACTCGCTCGCTCTCACAAACAGAAACGCTCGCTCGCTCTCACAAACAGAAACGCTCGCTCGCTCTCACAAACAGAAACACTCGCTCGCTCTCACAAACAGAAACGCTCGCTCGCTCTCACAAACAGAAACGCTCGCTCGCTCTCACAAACAGAAACGCTCGCTCGCTCTCACAAACAGAAACGCTCGCTCGCTCTCACAAACAGAAACACTCGCTCGCTCTCACAAACAGAAACACTCGCTCGCTCTCACAAACAGTAACGCTCGCTCGCTCTCACAAACAGACACGCTCGCTCGCTCTCACAAACAGAAACGCTCGCTCGCTCTCACAAACAGAAACACTCGCTCGCTCTCACAAACAGAAACACTCGCTCGCTCTCACAAACAGAAACACTCGCTCACTCTCACAAACAGAAACGCTCGCTCGCTCTCACAAACAGAAACGCTCGCTCGCTCTCACAAACAGAAACACTCGCTCGCTCTCAACAAACAGAAACACTCGCTCGCTCTCACAAACAGAAACACTCGCTCGCTCTCACAAACAGAAACACTCGCTCGCTCTCACAAACAGAACACTCGCTCGCTCTCACAAACAGAAACACTCGCTCGCTCTCACAAACAGAAACACTCGCTCGCTCTCACAAACAGACACGCTCGCTCGCTCTCACAAACAGAAACGCTCGCTCGCTCTCACAAACAGAAACGCTCGCTCGCTCTCACAAACAGAAACGCTCGCTCGCTCTCACAAACAGAAACACTCGCTCGCTCTCACAAACAGAAACACTCGCTCGCTCTCACAAACAGAAACACTCGCTTGCTCTCACAAACAGAAACACTCGCTCGCTCTCACAAACAGACACGCTCGCTCGCTCTCACAAACAGAAACACTCGCTCGCTCTCACAAACAGACACGCTCGCTCGCTCTCAACAAACAGAAACGCTCGCTCGCTCTCACAAACAGAAACACTCGCTCGCTCTCACAAACAGAAACGCTCGCTCGCTCTCACAAACAGAAACACTCGCTCGCTCTCACAAACAGAAACGCTCGCTCGCTCTCACAAACAGAAACGCTCGCTCGCTCTCACAAACAGAAACACTCGCTCGCTCTCACAAACAGAAACGCTCGCTCGCTCTCACAACAGAAACACTCGCTCGCTCTCACAAACAGAAACGCTCGCTCGCTCTCACAAACAGAAACACTCGCTCGCTCTCACAAACAGAAACGCTCGCTCGCTTCTCACAAACAGACACGCTCGCTCGCTCTCACAAACAGAAACACTCGCTCGCTCTCACAAACAGAAACACTCGCTCGCTCTCACAAACAGACACGCTCGCTCGCTCTCACAAACAGACACGCTCGCATCGCTCTCACAAACAGAAACACTCGCTCGCTCTCACAAACAGACACGCTCGCTCGCTCTCACAAACTGACACGCTCGCTCGCTCTCACAATCAGAAACACTCGCTCGCTCTCACAAACAGACACGCTCGCTCGCTCTCACAAACAGAAACGCTCGGCTCGCTCTCACAAACAGAAACACTCGCTCGCTCTCACAAACAGAAACGCTCGCTCGCTCTCACAACAGAAACGCTCGCTCGCTCTCACAAACAGAAACGCTCGCTCGCTCTCACAAACAGAAACACTCGCTCGCTCTCACAAACAGAAACGCTCGCTCGCTCTCACAAGCAGAAACGCTCGCTCGCTCTCACAAACAGAAACGCTCGCTCGACTCTCACAAACAGAAACACTCGCTCGCTCTCACAAACAGAAACGCTCGCTCGCTCTCACAAACAGAAACGCTCGCTCGCTCTCACAAACAGAAACACTCGCTCGCTCTCACAAACAGAAACACTCGCTCGCTCTCACAAACAGAAACACTCGCTCGCTCTCACAAACAGAAACGCTCGCTCGCTCTCACAAACAGAAACACTCGCTCGCTCTCACAAACAGAAACACTCGCTCGCTCTCACAAACAGAAACGCTCGCTCGCTCTCACAAACAGAAACACTCGCTCGCTCTCACAAACAGAAACGCTCGCTCGCTCTCACAAACAGAAACGCTCGCTCGCTCTCACAAACAGTCACGCTCGCTCGCTCTCACAAACAGAAACACTCGCTCGCTCTCACAAACAGAAACACTCGCTCCTCTCACAAACAGACACGCTCGCTCGCTCTCACAAACAGAAACGCTCGCTCGCTCTCACAAACAGAAACGCTCGCTCGCTCTCACAAACAGAAACGCTCGCTCGCTCTCACAAACAGAAACACTCGCTCGCTCTCACAAACAGAAACACCGCTCGCTCTCACAAACAGAAACGCTCGCTCGCTCTCACAAACAGACCGCTCGCTCGCTCTCACAAACAGAAACGCTCGCTCGCTCTCACAAACAGACCCGCTCGCTCGCTCTCACAAACAGAAACAGCTCGCTCGCTCTCACAAACAGAAACGCTCGCTCGCTCTCACAAACAGAAACGCTCGCTCGCTCTCACAAACAGAAACACTCGCTCGCTCTCACAAACAGACACGCTCGCTCGCTCTCACAAACAGAAACGCTCGCTCGCTCTCACAAACAGAAACGCTCGCTCGCTCTCACAAACAGAAACACTCGCTCGCTCTCACAAACAGAAACACTCGCTCGCTCTCACAAACAGAACACTCGCTCACTCTCACAAACAGAAACGCTCGCTCGCTCTCACAAACAGAAACACTCGCTCGCTCTCACAAACAGACACGCTCGCTCGCTCTCACAAACAGAAACACTCGCTCGCTCTCACAACAGAAACGCTCGCTCACTCTCACAAACAGAAACGCTCGCTCCCTCTCACAAACAGAAACACTCGCTCGCTCTCACAAACAGAAACGCTCGCTCGCTCTCACAAACAGAAACGCTCGCTCGCTCTCACAAACAGAAACACTCGCTCGCTCTCACAAACAGAAACACTCGCTCGCTCTCACAAACAGAAACACTCGCTCGCTCTCACAAACAGAAACGCTCGCTCGCTCTCACAAACAGAAACACTCGCTCGCTCTCACAAACAGAAACACTCGCTCGCTCTCACAAACAGAAACGCTCGCTCGCTCTCACAAACAGAAACACTCGCTCACTCTCACAAACAGAAACGCTCGCTCGCTCTCACAAACAGAAACGCTCGCTCGCTCTCACAAACAGACACGCTCGCTCGCTCTCACAAACAGAAACACTCGCTCGCTCTCACAAACAGAAACGCTCGCTCGCTCTCACAAACAGAAACGCTCGCTCGCTCTCACAAACAGAAACACTCGCTCGCTCTCACAAACAGAAACACTCGCTCGCTCTCACAAACAGAAACGCTCACTCGCTCTCACAAACAGAAACGCTCGCTCGCTCTCACAAACAGAAACGCTCGCTCGCTCTCACAAACAGAAACGCTCGCTCGCTCTCACAAACAGAAACGCTCGCTCGCTCTCACAAACAGAAACGCTCGCTCGCTCTCACAAACAGAAACGCTCGCTCGCTCTCACAAACAGAAACACTCGCTCGCTCTCACAAACAGAAACACTCGCTCTCACAAACAGAAACGCTCTCTCGCTCTCACAAACAGAAACACTCGCTCGCTCTCACAAACAGAAACACTCGCTCGCTCTCACAAACAGAAACGCTCGCTCGCTCTCACAAACAGAAACACTCGCTCGCTCTCACAAACAGAAACACTCGCTCGCTCTCACAAACAGAAACACTCGCTCGCTCTCACAAACAGAAACACTCGCTCGCTCTCACAAACAGAAACACTAGCTCGCTCTCACAAACAGAAACACTCGCTCGCTCTCACAAACAGAAACGCTCGCTCGCTCTCACAAACAGACCCGCTCGCTCGGTCTCACAAACAGAAACACTCGCTCGCTCTCACAAACAGAAAAGCTCGCTCGCTCTCACAAACAGAAACGCTCGCTCGCTCTCACAAACAGACCCGCTCGCTCGCTCTCACAAACAGAAACACTCGCTCGCTCTCACAAACAGAAACGCTCGCTCGCTCTCACAAACAGAAACGCTCGCTCGCTCTCACAAACAGAAACACTCGCTCGCTCTCACAAACAGACACGCTCGCTCGCTCTCACAAACAGACACGCTCGCTCGCTCTCACAAACAGAAACGCTCGCTCACTCTCACAAACAGAAACACTCGCTCGCTCTCACAAACAGACACGCTCGCTCGCTCTCACAAACAGACACGCTCGCTCGCTTCACAAACAGACACGCTCGCTCGCTCTCACAAACAGAAACGCTCGCTCGCTCTCACAAACAGAAACACTCGCTCGCTCTCACAAACAGACACGCTCGCTCGCTCTCACAAACAGACACGCTCGCTCGCTCTCACAAACAGAAACGCTCGCTCGCTCTCACAAACAGACACGCTCGCTCGCTCTCACAAACAGAAACACTCGCTCGCTCTCACAAACAGAAACGCTCGCTCACTCTCACAAACAGAAACGCTCGCTCGCTCTCACAAACAGACACGCTCGCTCGCGTCTCACAAACAGACACGCTCGCTCGCTCTCACAAACAGACACGCTCGCTCGCTCTCACAAACAGAAACGCTCGCTCGCTCTCACAAACAGAAACGCTCGCTCGCTCTCACAAACAGAAACGCTCGCTCGCTCTCACAAACAGAAACACTCGCTCGCTCTCACAAACAGAAACGCTCGCATCGCTCTCACAAACAGAAACGCTCGCTCGCTCTCACAAACAGACACGCTCGCTCGCTCTCACAAACAGAAACGCTCGCTCGCTCTCACAAACAGAAACGCTCGCTCGCTCTCACAAACAGAAACGCTCGCTCGCTCTCACAAACAGAAACGCTCGCTCGCTCTCACAAACAGAAACGCTCGCTCGCTCTCACAAACAGACACGCTCGCTCGCTCTCACAAACAGACACGCTCGCTCGCTCTCACAAACAGAAACGCTCGCTCACTCTCACAAACAGAAACACTCGCTCGCTCTCACAAACAGAAACACTCGCTCGCTCTCACAAACAGACACGCTCGCTCGCTCTCACAAACAGACACGCTCGCTCGCTCTCACAAACAGAAACGCTCGCTCGCTCTCACAAACAGAAACGCTCGCTCGCTCTCACAAACAGACACGCTCGCTCGCTCTCTCAAACAGACACGCTCGCTCTCACAAACAGAAACGCTCGCTCGCTCTCACAAACAGAAACGCTCGCTCGCTCTCACAAACAGACACGCTCGCTCGCTCTCACAAACAGAAACACTCGCTCGCTCTCACAAACAGAAACGCTCGCTCACTCTCACAAACAGAAACACTCGCTCGCTCTCACAAACAGACACGCTCGCTCGCTCTCACAAACAGACACGCTCGCTCGCTCTCACAAACAGACACGCTCGCTCGCTCTCACAAACAGAAACGCTCGCTCGCTCTCACAAACAGAAACACTCGCTCGCTCTCACAAACAGAAACGCTCGCTCGCTCTCACAAACAGAAACGCTCGCTCGCTCTCACAAACAGAAACGCTCGCTCGCTCTCACAAACAGAAACGCTCGCTCGCTCTCACAAACAGAAACGCTCGCTCGCTCTCACAAACAGAAACGCTCGCTCGCTCTCACAAACAGAAACGCTCGCTCGCTCTCACAAACAGAAACGCTCGCTCGCTCTCACAAACAGAAACGCTCGCTCGCTCTCACAAACAGAAACGCTCGCTCGCTCTCACAAACAGAAACGCTCGCTCGCTCTCACAAACAGAAACGCTCGCTCGCTCTCACAAACAGAAACGCTCGCTCGCTCTCACAAACAGAAACGCTCGCTCGCTCTCACAAACAGAAACGCTCGCTCGCTCTCACAAACAGAAACGCTCGCTCGCTCTCACAAACAGAAACACTCGCTCGCTCTCACAAACAGACACGCTCGCTCGCTCTCACAAACAGAAACACTCGCTCGCTCTCACAAACAGAAACACTCGCTCGCTCTCACAAACAGAAACACTCGCTCGCTCTCACAAACAGAAACACTCGCTCGCTCTCACAAACAGAAACACTCGCTCGCTCTCACAAACAGAAACGCTCGCTCGCTCTCACAAACAGAAACACTCGCTCGCTCTCACAAACAGAAACGCTCGCTCGCTCTCACAAACAGAAACTCTCGCTCGCTCTCACAAACAGAAACACTCGCTCGCTCTCACAAACAGACACGCTCGCTCGCTCTCACAAACAGACACGCTCGCTCGCTCTCACAAACAGAAACGCTCGCTCGCTCTCACAAACAGAAACGCTCGCTCGCTCTCACAAACAGAAACGCTCGCTCGCTCTCACAAACAAACACGCTCGCTCGCTCTCACAAACAGACACGCTCGCTCGCTCTCACAAACAGAAACGCTCGCTCGCTCTCACAAACAGAAACGCTCGCTCGCTCTCACAAACAGAAACGCTCGCTCGCTCTCACAAACAGAAACGCTCGCTCGCTCTCACAAACAGAAACGCTCGCTCGCTCTCACAAACAGAAACACTCGCTCGCTCTCACAAACAGAAACGCTCGCTCGCTCTCACAAACAGAAACACTCGCTCGCTCTCACAAACAGAAACGCTCGCTCGCTCTCACAAACAGACACGCTCGCTCGCTCTCACAAACAGAAACGCTCGCTCGCTCTCACAAACAGAAACACTCGCTCGCTCTCACAAACAGACACGCTCGCTCGCTCTCACAAACAGAAACGCTCGCTCGCTCTCACAAACAGAAACACTCGCTCTCACAAACAGAAACACTCGCTCGCTCTCACAAACAGAAACGCTCGCTCGCTCTCACAAACAGAAACACTCGCTCGCTCTCACAAACAGACACGCTCGCTCGATCTCACAAACAGAAACGCTCGCTCGCTCTCACAAACAGAAACACTCGCTCGCTCTCACAAACAGAAACACTCGCTCGCTCTCACAAACAGAAACACTCGCTCGCTCTCACAAACAGAAACGCTCGCTCGCTCTCACAAACAGAAACACTCGCTCGCTCTCACAAACAGAAACGCTCGCTCGATCTCACAAACAGAAACGCTCGCTCGCTCTCACAAACAGAAACACTCGCTCGCTCTCACAAACAGAAACGCTCGCTCGCTCTCACAAACAGAAACGCTCGCTCTCACAAACAGAAACACTCGCTCGCTCTCACAAACAGAAACGCTCGCTCGCTCTCACAAACAGAAACGCTCGCTCGCTCTCACAAACAGAAACGCTCGCTCGCTCTCACAAACAGAAACGCTCGCTCGCTCTCACAAACAGAAACGCTCGCTCGCTCTCACAAACAGAAACGCTCGCTCGCTCTCACAAACAGAAACGCTCGCTCGCTCTCACAAACAGAAACACTCGCTCGCTCTCACAAACAGAAACGCTCGCTCGCTCTCACAAACAGAAACGCTCGCTCGCTCTCACAAACAGAAACGCTCGCTCGCTCTCACAAACAGAAACGCTCGCTCGCTCTCACAAACAGAAACGCTCGCTCGCTCTCACAAACAGAAACGCTCGCTCGCTCTCACAAACAGAAACGCTCGCTCGCTCTCACAAACAGAAACGCTCGCTCGCTCTCACAAACAGAAACACTCGCTCGCTCTCACAAACAGAAACACTCGCTCGCTCTCACAAACAGAAACGCTCGCTCTCACAAACAGAAACACTCGCTCTCACAAACAGAAACGCTCGCTCGCTCTCACAAACAGAAACACTCGCTCGCTCTCACAAACAGAAACACTCGCTCTCACAAACAGAAACGCTCGCTCGCTCTCACAAACAGAAACACTCGCTCGCTCTCACAAACAGAAACACTCGCTCGCTCTCACAAACAGAAACACTCGCTCGCTCTCACAAACAGAAACGCTCGCTCGCTCTCACAAACAGAAACACTCGCTCGCTCTCACAAACAGAAACGCTCGCTCGCTCTCACAAACAGAAACGCTCGCTCGCTCTCACAAACAGACACGCTCGCTCGCTCTCACAAACAGACACGCTCGCTCGCTCTCACAAACAGAAACACTCGCTCTCACAAACAGAAACGCTCGCTCGCTCTCACAAACAGAAACACTCGCTCGCTCTCACAAACAGAAACGCTCGCTCGCTCTCACAAACAGAAACGCTCGCTCGCTCTCACAAACAGACACGCTCGCTCGCTCTCACAAACAGAAACACTCGCTCGCTCTCACAAACAGCAACTCTCGCTCGCTCTCACAAACAGAAACACTCGCTCGCTCTCACAAACAGAAACACTCGCTCGCTCTCACAAACAGAAACACTCGCTCGCTCTCACAAACAGAAACACTCGCTCGCTCTCACAAACAGAAACACTCGCTCGCTCTCACAAACAGAAACGCTCGCTCGCTCTCACAAACAGAAACGCTCGCTCGCTCTCACAAACAGAAACGCTCGCTCGCTCTCACAAACAGAAACGCTCGCTCGCTCTCACAAACAGAAACGCTCGCTCGCTCTCACAAACAGAAACACTCGCTCGCTCTCACAAACAGAAACGCTCGCTCGCTCTCACAAACAGAAACGCTCGCTCGCTCTCACAAACAGAAACGCTCGCTCGCTCTCACAAACAGAAACACTCGCTCGCTCTCACAAACAGAAACGCTCGCTCGCTCTCACAAACAGACACGCTCGCTCGCTCTCACAAACAGAAACGCTCGCTCGCTCTCACAAACAGAAACACTCGCTCTCACAAACAGAAACACTCGCTCGCTCTCACAAACAGAAACACTCGCTCGCTCTCACAAACAGAAACGCTCGCTCGCTCTCACAAACAGAAACGCTCGCTCGCTCTCACAAACAGAAACACTCGCTCGCTCTCACAAACAGAAACGCTCGCTCGCTCTCACAAACAGAAACGCTCGCTCGCTCTCACAAACAGAAACGCTCGCTCGCTCTCACAAACAGAAACGCTCGCTCGCTCTCACAAACAGAAACGCTCGCTCGCTCTCATAAACAGACACGCTCGCTCGCTCTCACAAACAGAAACGCTCGCTCGCTCTCACAAACAGAAACGCTCGCTCGCTCTCACAAACAGACCCGCTCGCTCGCTCTCACAAACAGAAACACTCGCTCGCTCTCACAAACAGAAACGCTCGCTCGCTCTCACAAACAGAAACGCTCGCTCGCTCTCACAAACAGAAACGCTCGCTCGCTCTCACAAACAGAAACGCTCGCTCGCTCTCACAAACAGAAACACTCGCTCGCTCTCACAAACAGAAACGCTCGCTCGCTCTCACAAACAGAAACGCTCGCTCGCTCTCACAAACAGACCCGCTCGCTCGCTCTCACAAACAGAAACACTCGCTCGCTCTCACAAACAGAAACACTCGCTCGCTCTCACAAACAGAAACGCTCGCTCGCTCTCACAAACAGAAACGCTCGCTCGCTCTCACAAAGAGAAACACTCGCTCGCTCTCACAAACAGAAACACTCGCTCGCTCTCAAAAACAGAAACACTCGCTCTCACAAACAGCAAAACTCGCTCGCTCTCACAAACAGAAACGCTCGCTCGCTCTCACAAACAGAAACACTCGCTCGCTCTCACAAACAGAAACGCTCGCTCGCTCTCACAAACAGACCCGCTCGCTCGCTCTCACAAACAGAAACGCTCGCTCGCTCTCACAAACAGAAACGCTCGCTCGCTCTCACAAACAGAAACGCTCGCTCGCTCTCACAAACAGAAACACTCGCTCGCTCTCACAAACAGAAACGCTCGCTCGCTCTCACAAACAGAAACGCTCGCTCGCTCTCACAAACAGACACGCTCGCTCGCTCTCACAAACAGAAACTCTCGCTCGCTCTCACAAACAGAAACACTCGCTCGCTCTCACAAACAGACACGCTCGCTCGCTCTCACAAACAGAAACACTCGCTCGCTCTCACAAACAGACACGCTCGCTCGCTCTCACAATCAGAAACACTCGCTCGCTCTCACAAACAGAAACGCTCGCTCGCTCTCACAAACAGAAACGCTCGCTCGCTCTCACAAACAGAAACACTCGCTCGCTCTCACAAACAGACACGCTCGCTCGCTCTCACAATCAGAAACACTCGCTCGCTCTCACAAACAGAAACACTCGCTCGCTCTCACAAACAGAAACGCTCGCTCGCTCTCACAAACAGAAACGCTCGCTCGCTCTCACAAAGAGAAACACTCGCTCGCTCTCACAAACAGAAACACTCGCTCGCTCTCACAAACAGAAACGCTCGCTCGCTCTCACAAAGAGAAACACTCGCCCGCTCTCACAAACAGAAACACTCGCTCGCTCTCACAAACAGACACGCTCGCTCGATCTCACAAACAGAAACGCTCGCTCGCTCTCACAAACAGAAACGCTCGCTCGCTCTCACAAACAGAAACGCTCGCTCGCTCTCACAAACAGAAACGCTCGCTCGCTCTCACAAACAGAAACGCTCGCTCGCTCTCACAAACAGAAACGCTCGCTCGCTCTCACAAACAGAAACGCTCGCTCGCTCTCACAAACAGAAACACTCGGTCGCTCTCACAAACAGACACGCTCGCTCGCTCTCACAAACAGAAACACTCGCTCGCTCTCACAAACAGAAACACTCGCTCGCTCTCACAAACAGAAACACTCGGTCGCTCTCACAAACAGACACGCTCGCTCGCTCTCACAAACAGAAACGCTCGCTCGCTCTCACAAACAGAAACACTCGCTCGCTCTCACAAACAGAAACACTCGCTCGCTCTCACAAACAGAAACACCCGCTCGCTCTCACAAACAGAAACACTCGCTCGCTCTCACAAACAGAAACACTCGCTCGCTCTCACAAACAGAAACGCTCGCTCGCTCTCACAAACAGAAACACTCGCTCGCTCTCACAAACAGAAACACTCGCTCGCTCTCACAAACAGAAACGCTCGCTCGCTCTCACAAACAGACACGCTCGCTCGCTCTCACAAACAGACCCGCTCGCTGACTCTCACAAACAGAAACACTCGCTCGCTCTCACAAACAGAAACGCTCGCTCGCTCTCACAAACAGAAACGCTCGCTCGCTCTCACAAACAGAAACACTCGCTCGCTCTCACAAACAGAAACGCTCGCTCGCTCTCACAAACAGACACGCTCGCTCGCTCTCACAAACAGAAACACTCGCTCGCTCTCACAAACAGAAACACTCGCTCGCTCTCACAAACAGACACGCTCGCTCGCTCTCACAAACAGACACGCTCGCTCGCTCTCACAAACAGAAACGCTCGCTCGCTCTCACAAACAGAAACGCTCGCTCGCTCTCACAAACAGAAACACTCGCTCGCTCTCACAAACAGAAACACTCGCTCGCTCTCACAAACAGAAACGCTCGCTCACTCTCACAAACAGAAACGCTCGCTCGCTCTCACAAACAGAAACGCTCGCTCGCTCTCACAAACAGAAACACACACTCACGCACGCAAAAACAAACACGCACTCTTACACTTGTGCACACGCTCACGCGCGCACACACACGCAAACAGAAACACACTCACCACACACAGAATCACACCAGCTCGCGCGTGCATGGGCACACGTACGTACACACTCGCGTGCACACACTCGTGCACACACGTGCATGCTCACCCGGGCACGCTCACACACACCCCCCTGGAGTATTAGCCCAGTAGCGTCGAGGCATGAGAGAGACTAAGGGCGATGTAACTTGCTGGGGAAGTGGGAGGCCTGGGGAAACCCAGGGTGATGGGAGAGATGGAAAATCCAACAGGTCGGGTGCGCTGTTAAAACAGGTTTGTGAATGAGGAGGCCGGTAAAGTTTGTTCTTGGTGATGTCAGTAACTGCGGCGGAGGGGTCTGAGAGACAGGTGCGATGTTGCCCTGGAAACCTGCATTGAGCTGGGTTGGAACAAAGAAAGAATTTGCATTTCTGTAGCCTCTTTCCCCACCTCAGGACGTCCCAAAGCGCCTCACGGCCAATGAAGTACTTTTTGAAGTGTCGTCACTGTTGTAATGTAGCCGATTTGCGCACAGCAAGATCCCACAAACAGCACTGTGATAAATCACCAGATAATCTGTGTTTTAGTGATGTTGGTTGAGGGATAAATATCGGGCCCAGGACACCGGGGGGATCTCTCCCCCCACCTGCTCTCCTTCCAGTCGTGGCCGCGGGAGACGCAGAATGGTCAAATGTCCAGCTCTCACGTCACTGGCTTGACTCACACGTCAAGGTTGGTCACTCTGGCGAGCAGCCTTTCACTAGGCCGCATTTGTTTTTTTTTAATTTTTGGCAATTTGTGCCCTTCGACCCTGACTGTTCGCAGGTCAAAGAGATTGTGGGGGAGCAGGAAATGGCAGGCTGAGAGCGGGGGGATTTATTTTTAATAAAGTCCCACCAGGCTGTTATGTCCGGCTCGTTTGTTCCCCAGCCCCTGTTACACTCTCTCTCTCTCTCTCTCTCCCAGCCCCTGTTACACTCTCTCTCTCTCTCTCTCTCCCAGCCCCTGTTACACTCTCTCTCTCTCCCCCAGCCCCTGTTACACTCTCTCTCTCTCTCCCCTAGCCCCTGTTACACTCTCTCTCTCTCCCCTAGCCCCTGTTACACTCTCTCTCTCTCCCCCAGCCCCTGTTACACTCTCTCTCTCCCCCCCAGCCCCTGTTACACTCTCTCTCTCTCCCCCAGCCCCTGTTACACTCTCTCTCTCTCTCTCCCCCAGCCCCTGTTACACTCTCTCTCTCTCCCCCAGCCCCTGTTACACTCTCTCTCTCTCTCTCCCCCAGCCCCTGTTACACTCTCTCTCTCTCTCTCTCCCCTAGCCCCTGTTACACTCTCTCTCTCTCTCTCTCTCTCTCCCCCAGCCCCTGTTACACTCTCTCTCTCTCTCTCTCCCCCCCAGCCCCTGTTACACTCTCTCTCTCTCTCCCCCCCAGCCCCTGTTACACTCTCTCTCTCTCTCTCCCCTAGCCCCTGTTACACTCTCTCTCTCTCTCTCCCCTAGCCCCTGTTACACTCTCTCTCTCCCCCCCCAGCCTCTGTTACACTCTCTCTCTCTCCCCCCCCCCAGCCCCTGTTACACTCTCTCTCTCTCCCCTAGCCTCTGTTACACTCTCTCTCTCTCCCCCCCCCCAGCCCCTGTTACACTCTCTCTCTCTCCCCCAGCCCCTGTTACACTCTCTCTCTCCCCCCCCAGCCCCTGTTACACTCTCTCTCTCTCCCCTAGCCCCTGTTACACACTCTCTCTCTCCCCTAGCCCCTGTTACACACTCTCTCTCTCCCCTAGCCCCTGTTACACTCTCTCTCTCTCTCTCTCTCCCAGCCCCTGTTACACTCTCTCTCTCTCCCCCAGCCCCTGTTACACTCTCTCTCTCTCTCCCCTAGCCCCTGTTACACTCTCTCTCTCTCCCCTAGCCCCTGTTACACTCTCTCTCTCTCCCCCAGCCCCTGTTACACTCTCTCTCTCTCCCCTAGCCCCTGTTACACTCTCTCTCTCTCCCCTAGCCCCTGTTACACTCTCTCTCTCCCCCAGCCCCTGTTACACTCTCTCTCTCTCCCTCAGCCCCTGTTACACTCTCTCTTTCACCCCAGTCCCTGTTACACTCTCTCTCTCTCTCTCCCCCCAGCCTCTGTTACACTCTCTCTTTCACCCCAGTCCCTGTTACACTCTCTCTCTCTCTCTCTCCCCCAGCCCCTGTTACACTCTCTCTCTCTCTCTCCCCCAGTCCCTGTTACACTCTCTCTCTCTCTCTCTCTCTCCCCCAGCCCCTGTTACACTCTGTCTCTCCCCCAGCCCCTGTTACACTCTCTCTCTCCCCCAGCCCCTGTTACACTCTCTCTCTCCCCCAGCCCCTGTTACACTCTCTCTCTCTCCCCCCAGCCTCTGTTACACTCTCTCTCTCTCTCTCCCCCCAGCCTCTGTTACACTCTCTCTTTCACCCCAGTCCCTGTTACACTCTCTCTCTCTCTCTCCCCCCAGCCTCTGTTACACTCTCTCTTTCACCCCAGTCCCTGTTACACTCTCTCTCTCTCTCTTTCACCCCAGTCCCTGTTACACTCTCTCTCTCTCTCTCTCCCCCAGCCCCTGTTACACTCTCTCTCTCTCTCTCCCCCAGTCCCTGTTACACTCTCTCTCTCTCTCTCTCTCTCCCCCAGCCCCGTTTACACTCTCTCTCTCCCCCAGCCCCTGTTACACTCTCTCTCTCCCCCAGCCCCTGTTACACTCTCTCTCTCCCCCAGCCCCTGTTACACTCTCTCTCTCTCTCTCCCCCCAGCCTCTGTTACACTCTCTCTCTCTCTCTCCCCCCAGCCTCTGTTACACTCTCTCTTTCACCCCAGTCCCTGTTACACTCTCTCTCTCTCTCTCCCCCCAGCCTCTGTTACACTCTCTCTTTCACCCCAGTCCCTGTTACACTCTCTCTCTCTCTCTCCCCCCAGCCTCTGTTACACTCTCTCTTTCACCCCAGTCCCTGTTACACTCTCTCTCTCTCTCTCTCTCTCTCCCCCAGCCCCTGTTACACTCTCTCTCTCTCTCCCCCAGCCCCTGTTACACTCTCTCTCTCCCCTAGCCCCTGTTACACTCTCTCTCTCTCCCCTAGCCCCTGTTACACTCTCTCTCTCTCCCCTAGCCCCTGTTACACTCTCTCTCTCTCCCCCAGCCCCTGTTACACTCTCTCTCCCCCCCCAGCCCCTGTTACACTCTCTCTCTCTCTCCCCTAGCCCCTGTTACACTCTCTCTCTCTCCCCCAGCCCCTGTTACACTCTCTCTCTCCCCCAGCCCCTGTTACACTCTCTCTCTCTCCCCCCCCCCAGCCCCTGTTACACTCTCTCTCTCTCTCTCCCCCAGCCCCTGTTACACTCTCTCTCTCCACAGCCCCTGTTACACTCTCTCTCTCCCCCAGCCCCTGTTACACTCTCTCTCTCCCCCAGCCCCTGTTACACTCTCTCTCTCCACAGCCCCTGTTACACTCTCTCTCTCCCCCAGCCCCTGTTACACTCTCTCTCTCCCCCAGCCCCTGTTACACTCTCTCTCTCCCCCAGTCCCTGTTACACTCTCTCTCTCCCCCAGCCCCTGTTACACTCTCTCTCTCTCCCCTAGCCCCTGTTACACTCTCTCTCTCTCCCCCAGCCCCTGTTACACTCTCTCTCTCCCCCAGCCCCTGTTACACTCTCTCTCTCCCCCAGCCCCTGTTACACTCTCTCTCTCCCCCAGCCCCTGTTACACTCTCTCTCTCCCCCAGCCCCTGTTACACTCTCTCTCTCTCTCTCCCCCCAGCCTCTGTTACACTCTCTCTCTCTCTCTCCCCCCAGCCTCTGTTACACTCTCTCTTTCACCCCAGTCCCTGTTACACTCTCTCTCTCTCTCCCCTAGCCCCTGTTACACTCTCTCTCTCTCCCCCAGCCCCTGTTACACTCTCTCTCTCCCCCAGCCCCTGTTACACTCTCTCTCTCTCCCCCCCCCCCCAGCCCCTGTTACACTCTCTCTCTCTCTCTCCCCCAGCCCCTGTTACACTCTCTCTCTCCACAGCCCCTGTTACACTCTCTCTCTCCCCCAGCCCCTGTTACACTCTCTCTCTCTCCCCCAGCCCCTGTTACACTCTCTCTCTCCACAGCCCCTGTTACACTCTCTCTCTCCCCCAGCCCCTGTTACACTCTCTCTCTCCCCCAGCCCCTGTTACACTCTCTCTCCACAGCCCCTGTTACACTCTTTCTCTCTTTCTCTCTCTCTCCCCCAGCCCCTGTTACACTCTCTCTCTCCCCCAGCCCCTGTTACACTCTCTCTCTCCCCCAGCCCCTGTTACACTCTCTCTCTCCCCCAGCCCCTGTTACACTCTCTCTCTCCCCCAGCCCCTGTTACACTCTCTCTCTCCCCCAGCCCCTGTTACACTCTCTCTCTCCCCCAGCCCCTGTTACACTCTCTCTCTCCCCCAGCCCCTGTTACACTCTCTCTCTCCCCCAGCCCCTGTTACACTCTCTCTCTCCCCCAGCCCCTGTTACACTCTCTCTCTCCCCCCAGCCCCTGTGACACTCTCTCTCCCTCTCTCCCCTAGCCCCTGTTACACTCTCTCTCTCTCTCCCCCAGCCCCTGTTACACTCTTTCTCTCTCTCTCCCCTAGCCCCTGTTACACTCTCTCTCTCTCTCTCTCTCTTTCCCACAGCCCCTGTTACACTCTTTCTCTCTCTCTCTCTCCCCCCCAGCCCCTGTTACACGGAGGGGGCGGCGGAGGGACGGAGGGGGTGGACCGGGGGAGAGGGGCGGGGAGGACGGAGGGAGGGAGGGCGGAGGGGCGGGAAGAGAGGGGGGGCGGGGAGGGGCAGGGAGGGAGGGGGGCGGAGGGGAACCCATGAAAAGGACGAAATGAGTAAAAATGATGACGTGGTCAATGGCAAAGTTTGATTTGAGTTCCATTCGCTGCCCAGACCCACGCGGAGGGGGGGTAGTGGGTCATGGGTCATGGGTCATGGGTCATGGGGAGGGAGTGCCCTTGTCAATTGGCCCTTTTCAATCCCCTGTTCTTCCTCCCGTTCACCATTCAGCAGCATGGAATCCGGGAACGATGGCATACGACCAGAGGGGAGCCTCCAACCCTCTGGCTCAGTCGACCATGTTTCTCATTGGGGGGGCGGGGGGGATGAGGGGGCATGGGGGAGAGGGAGAGCCGAGGGGGGAGAGGGGAGGGGGGAGGGGCTCGGAGCAGCGGGCCTCGGACTCCACACCACACAGTACAGAACAAAGACCCTCCCCCGTCAACACATTCCCTCCTCCTCCTCCTCCCCACTCCCCCCAATCCCCCCCCCGGCTTATCAGTGGCAGTCAAGGGAATAATTACAAAGCTCAGACTTTGTCCTTGGGTTGTTCGAGAGGCAGACATCGCCACGGACTTAACCCTGCGAGAGCCAGAGTGCCTTCAAAATGCACCATCTCGCTCACTGATAGGACTCGCACTCCCACAGTGCCCGTCACCACCTCAGGACGTCCCGAAAGCTTTACAGCCAGTGAAGCACTTTTTTTGAAATTTGGTCACTGTTGTAATGTAGGAAACGCAGCAGCCAATTTGCGCACAGCAAGATCCCACAAACAGCGATGTGATAAATGACCCAGATAATCTGTCTCGGTGATGTTGGTGTTTGACGGGACAGTGTAGAGGGAGCTTTACTCTGTATCTAACCCTGTACCTGCCCTGGGAGTGTTTGACGGGACAGTGTAGAGGGAGCTTTACTTTGTATCTAACCCTGTACCTGCCCTGGGAGTGTTTGACGGGACAGTGTAGAGGGAGCTTTACTCTGTATCTAACCCTGTACCTGCCCTGGGAGTGTTTGATGGGACAGTGTAGAGGGAGCTTTACTCTGTATCTAACCCTGTACCTGCCCTGGGAGTGTTTGATGGGACAGTGTAGAGGGAGCTTTACTCTGTATCTAACCCTGTACCTGCCCCTGGGAGTGTTTGATGGGACAGTGCAGAGGGAGCTTTACTCTGTATCTAACCCTGTACCTGCCCTGGGAGTGTTTGATGGGACGGTGTAGAGGGAGCCTTACTCTGTATCTAACCCTGTACCTGCCCTGGGAGTGTTTGATGGGACGGTGTAGAGGGAGCCTTACTCTGTATCTAACCCGTGCTGTACCTGGTCTGGGAGTGTTTTGGAGGGTGTTTTAAATTCCATATAACTGGCCTGAAATCCAATCACTCAGTGCAGCTGTCAGCACACACTGGAAACAGATTTTCCTGCAGTACAGCCTGGGTCAGGGGGTGATTTAGGCAGGGGGCTTGTCTTCGAGGCTCAGTTTCTGTTTTCTCGTCCTTGGACTGAGTTTTACCTCGCGGACCCGTCCCGAACCAAACTCACCCGCGACAGAATTAAAATGGCTTTCACGTCTCTCAAATCTGGGTCCAAGAGCAGGGGCTCGCACCTCGGTCTGTCCCCCTCCTTACTGTTTGCTGTGTTGTTTCGCCTCACTTGCTCACGGACTTCCTGTCACCTGGCTCCATATCCAGTGAGCCACATTGAGGAGCAGCCAATTTGTGCACAGCAAGATTCCACAATCAGCAGTGAGATAAATGATCTGCTCATCTGTTTTAGCGACGATTAATATTCGGCCCAGGACACCGGGGGAGAACTCCCCCCCGCTTGCTCATTTTCGGAAGAGTGGCCCCTTGGGATCTTTTACGTCCACCCGAGAGGGGGCAGACGGGGCCCTCGGTTTAACGTCTCATCCGAAAGACGGGCACCTCCGACAGCGCGGCGCTCCCTCAGTACTGGCACCGGGGAGTGTCGGGCCTGGATTACGGGGCTCGAGTCTCTGGAGTGGGGGCTCGAGCCCACGACCTTCTGACTCAGAGGCGAGAGAGAGAGAGAGCGAGAGAGTGCTGACCCACTGAGGCAAGCTGGTACCGCATGAACGGCATCGAAGGGTTAAAAAGCGAGGGAGGGAATTTCCTGCATCCTTCTCCTGAATTTGCTCGACCAAATGAAACTGAAAATGATAATTGATAATTCGCTCACGCAGATGATGACTGGGCCGCCTCAGCTGATTACCCAATGGGTTGTTAAACCCTGACCTCAGTTTAATTAACAGCAATTTTAAAATCTAGTTCGGTTCAGCCGACACTGGGTCAAAGGTCGAGACCATGCCCGTTGCTGCATGGCAACGGGCCTTCGACTCTGCTGACTGAGCAACCCTGGTGATCGGCCTGGGCCTCAATTGCAGAACAACATCACGGTTTGAGAGGCCGAATGTCCATCCGCTTTTGGCCAGTACAGGCTTCCGTTTCGGTCCTGAAAGCTGCACACCAAGGTCGAATATCTCCTTTGTGCATATCTCGCCCCGTTTTGAACAAACAGATCCGTTCGTACAGCTCCCCCAGCCCGAGCGATAATCCCCACCGTGACCCCAAACTCCACCGTGACCCCAAACCCCAAAGTGACCCCAATCCCCACCCTAACCCCAATCCCCATCCTAACCCCAATCCCCACCCTAACCCCAATCCCCACCCTAACCCCAATCCCCACCCTAACCCCAATCCCCACCCTAACCCCAATCCCCATCCTAACCCCAATCCCCACCCTAACCCCAATCCCCACCCTAACCCCAATCCCCATCCTAACCCCAATCCCCACCCTAACCCCAATCCCCACCCTAACCCCAATCCCCATCCTAACCCCAATCCCCATCCTAACCCCAATCCCCATCCTAACCCCAATCCCTACCCGATCCCCAATCCCCATCCTAACCCCAATCCCCACCCTAACCCCAATCCCCACCCTAACCCCAATCCCCATCCTAACCCCAATCCCCATCCTAACCCCAATCCCCATCCTAACCCCAATCCCCATCCTAACCCCAATCCCTACCCGATCCCCAATCCCCACCCTAACCCCAATCCCTACCCGATCCCCAATCCCCACCCTAACCCCAATCCCCACCCTAACCCCAATCCCCACCCGATCCCCAATCCCCACCCTATCCCCAATCCCCACCCTAACCCCAATCCCCATCCTAACCCCAATCCCCACCCTATCTCCAATCCCCACCCTAACCCCAATCCCCACCCTAACGACAATCCCCACCCTAACCCCAAACCCCACCCTAACCCCAATCCCCACCCTATCCCCAATCCCCACCCTATCCCCAATCCCCACCCTATCCCCAATCCCCACCCTATCCCCAATCCCCACCCTATCCCCAATCCCCACCCTAACCCCAATCCCCATCCTATCCCCAATCCCCACCCTATCCCCAATCCCCACCCTAACCCCAATCCCCACCCTAACCCCAATCCCCATCCTATCCCCAATCCCCACCCTATCCCCAATCCCCACCCTATCCCCAATCCCCACCCTAACCCCAATCCCCATCCTATCCCCAATCCCCACCCTATCCCCAATCCCCACCCTATCTCCAATCCCCACCCTAACCCCAATCCCCATCCTATCCCCAATCCCCACCCTATCCCCAATCCCCACCCTAACCCCAATCCCCACCCTAACCCCAATCCCCATCCTAACCCCAATCCCCACCCTAACCCCAATCCCCATCCTATCCCCAATCCCCACCCTATCCCCAATCCCCACCCTAACCCCAATCCCCATCCTATCCCCAATCCCCACCCTATCCCCAATCCCCACCCTAACCCCAATCCCCACCCTAACCCCAATCCCCAGTCCTAACCCCAGTCCTAACCCTAACTCTAACCTTAATCTGAATCCCAAACCCAATCCTTACCTTAACCGTAACCTTAATCCGAGCCCTAAGCCTAATTCTAACCCCAATCATAACCCTGACCTTAACCAGACTCCCGATCCTAAATCCAACCCAAATCTTAATCTAACCCCTAACCCCAACCCTACTCCCCTTCCCAACTGTCTGGTTGTTTCCCAACAATGAGGTGCTGTGTAACTCTCACTGTTTTTGTAACGAGATTGTACGGTCGTTCTTTAAGTGTGAGTTGTGTCTCAGTGGGTAACACCCTCTCGCCTCTGAGTCAGAAAATTGGGGGTTCGAGTCCCCACTCCGGAGACTCGAGCCCCGTAATCCAGGCCGACACTGCCAGGATCATCTGCTCCTAACCACAGCGCTGTTTGTGGGATCTTGCTGTGCGCAAATTGGCTGCCTACATTGACCGCACTTCAAAAAAGTACTTCACAAAAGGCTTCAGGACGTCCTGAGGTCATGAGAGAGGCGACAGAAATTCGAGTCTTTTCTTTAGGGCGGGGTGGAGGGTGAGGATAAGGATAGAACAGGGTACTTTCTAAATGGTAAAAAGTTAAAAACAGTGGATGTCCAAAGGGACTTAGGGGTTCAGGTACATCGATCATTGAAGTGTCATGAACAGGTGCAGAAAATAATCAAGAAGGCTAATGGAATGCTGGCCTTTATATCTAGAGGACTGGAGTACAAGGGGACAGAAGTTATGCTGCAGCCAAACAAAACCCTGGTTAGACCGCACCTGGAGTACTGTGAGCAGTTCTGGGCACCGCACCTTCGGAAGGACATATTGGCCTTGGAGGGAGTGCAGCGTAGGTTTACTAGAATGATACCCGGACTTCAAGGGTTAAGTTACGAGGAGAGATTACACAAATTGGGGTTGTATTCTCTGGAGTTTCGAAGGTTAAGGGGTGATCTGATTGAAGTTTATAAGATATTAAGGGGAACGGATAGGGTGGATAGAGAGAAACTATTTCCGCTGGTTGGGGATTCTAGGAGTAGGGGGGCACAGTCTAAAAATTAGAGCCAGACCTTTCAGGAGCGAGATTAGAAAACATTTCTACACACAAAGGGTGGTAGAAGTTTGGAACTCTCTTCCGCAAACGGCAATTGATACTAGCTCAATTGCTAAATTTAAATCTGAGATAGACAGCTTTTTGCCAACCAAAGGTATTAAGGGATATGGGCCAAAGGCAGGTATATGGAGTTAGATCACAGATCAGCCATGATCTTATCAAATGGTGGAGCGGGCACGAGGGGCTGAATGGCCTCCTCCTGTTCCTATGTTGCTATGAGGGGAGCAAGAGAGGAAGGTTCAGAGGAGAAACTGATCGTAGCAGAGTTCCTGTGGAGGATGGAGTTAACTTAAGACCAGAGTCTACGATGTTGTCCTGAGGTAAGATTGCGAGGCCCGTGATGTCAGAACACTGACAAGCCCAAATTTATTGCAGGAAATGGTGCCTCGAATAAGCCTGTAATGTGAAAGTGCTGATCGGAGAGTTTCCCCAGGGCCAAAATATTATCCAACAGACACGGAATATATTAGCAATCTGGAGCGTAAGGATAACAGGTAATTAACAAGTTTTATTTTAATGCACCAGAGGCAGAGTTCAAAAGAGGCGTGAAAATCATATTACCAGTTAGCGTTTTTTTTCTCTCAATAAATTAACTTCATTTGAATAACCTGCAGGACTGAACTGCAGCTTCCCTCATGGCCTTCATTTATCATTTACCATCCATGTGTTCCCAGCCCCTCCGAGGCCCCGCCCGACATTGGCTCCCAGTCTGGCAACACCTCCAATTTAAAATTCTCCTCCTTGTGTTCAAATCCAACTCCATGGCCCTCGCCCTCCCCTCCCTATCTCTGTAACCTCCTCCGGCCCCTACAACCCTCCGAGATCTCTGCGCTCCTCCAATTCCAGCCTCTTGCTCTTCCCCGATTTCCATCGCTCCACCATTGGCGGCCGTGCCTTCAGCCGCCTGGGCCCTAAGCTCTGGAATTCCCTCTCTGAACCTCTCCGCCTCTCTCTCCTCCTTTAAGACGCTCCTTAAAACCTCCCTCTTTGACCGAGCTTTTGGTCACCTGTCCTAATATCTCCTCATGTGGCTCGGTGTCAAATTTTGTCTGATTTACGACGTTAAAGGTACCGTATTATCATAATTTGTTGTTGGCACATCAGTAAATGTTCCACTCCAAATGTTACAGTGAGGGGTGTGGGGTATATCAGAGTGTTACAGTGAGGGGTGTGGGGTATATCAGAGTGTTACAGTGAGGGGTGCGGGGTATATCAGAGTGTTACAGTGAGGGGTGTGGGATATATCAGAGTGTTACAGTGAGGGGTGCGGGGTATATCAGAGTGTTACAGTGAGGGGTGTGGGATATATCAGAGTGTTACAGTGAGGGGTGCGGGGTATATCAGAGTGTTACAGTGAGGGGTGTGGGGTATATCAGAGTGTTACAGTGAGGGGTGCGGGGTATATCAGAGTGTTACAGTGAGGGGTGTGGGATATATCAGAGTGTTACAGTGAGGGGTGTGGGATATATCAGAGTGTTACAGTGAGGGGTGTGGGATATATCAGAGTGTTACAGTGAGGGGTGTGGGGTATATCAGAGTGTTACAGTGAGGGGTGCGGGGTATATCAGAGTGTTACAGTGAGGGGTGTGGGATATATCAGAGTGTTACAGTGAGGGGTGTGGGATATATCAGAGTGTTACAGTGAGGGGTGTGGGGTATATCAGAGTGTTACAGTGAGGGGTGTGGGGTATATCAGAGTGTTACAGTGAGGGGTGTGGGGTATATCAGAGTGTTACAGTGAGGGGTGTGGGGTATATCAGAGTGTTACAGTGAGGGGTGTGGAATATATCAGAGTGTTACAGTGAGGGGTGTGGGGTTTATATCAGAGTGTTACAGTGAGGGGTGTGGGATATATCAGAGTGTTACAGTGAGGGGTGTGGGATATATCAGAGTGTTACAGTGAGGGGTGTGGGGTATATCAGAGTGTTACAGTGAGGGGTGTGGGATATATCAGAGTGTTACAGTGAGGGGTGTGGGGTATATCAGAGTGTTACACTGAGGGGTGTGGGGTATATCAGAGTGTTACAGTGAGGGGTGTGGGATATATCAGAGTGTTACAGTGAGGGGTGTGGGGTTTATATCAGAGTGTTACAGTGAGGGGTGTGGGGTATATCAGAGTGTTACAGTGAGGGGTGTGGGATATATCAGAGTGTTACAGTGAGGGGTGTGGGGTATATCAGAGTGTTACAGTGAGGGGTGTGGGGTTTATATCAGAGTGTTACAGTGAGGGGTGTGGGGTATATCAGAGTGTTACAGTGAGGGGTGTGGGATATATCAGAGTGTTACAGTGAGGGGTGTGGGATATATCAGAGTGTTACAGTGAGGGGTGTGGGGTATATCAGAGTGTTACAGTGAGGGGTGTGGGATATATCAGAGTGTTACAGTGAGGGGTGTGGGGTATATCAGAGTGTTACAGTGAGGGGTGTGGGGTATATCAGAGTGTTACAGTGAGGGGTGTGGGGTATATCAGAGAGTTACAGTGAGGGGTGTGGGATATATCAGAGTGTTACAGTGAGGGGTGTGGGGTATATCAGAGTGTTACAGTGAGGGGTGTGGGGTATATCAGAGAGTTACAGTGAGGGGTGTGGGATATATCAGAGTGTTACAGTGAGGGGTGTGGGGTACATCAGAGTGTTACAGTGAGGGGTGTGGGGAATATCAGAGTGTTACAGTGAGGGGTGTGGGATATATCAGAGTGTGACAGTGAGGGGTGTGGGGTATATCAGAGTGTTACAGTGAGGGGTGTGGGGTATATCAGAGTGTTACAGTGAGGGGTGTGGGGTATATCAGAGTGTTACAGTGAGGGGTGTGGGGTATATCAGAGTGTTACAGTGAGGGGTGTGGGGTATATCAGAGTGTTACAGTGAGGGGTGTGGGATATATCAGAGTGTTACAGTGAGGGGTGTGCGATATATCAGAGTGTTACAGTGAGGGGTGTGGGATATATCAGAGTGTTACAGTGAGGGGTGTGGGGTATATCAGTGTGTTACAGTGAGGGGTGTGGGGTATATCAGAGTGTTACAGTGAGGGGTGTGGGATATATCAGAGTGTTACAGTGAGGGGTGTGGGATATATCAGAGTGTTACAGTGAGGGGTGTGGGGTATATCAGAGTGTTACAGTGAGGGGTGTGGGGTATATCAGAGTGTTACAGTGAGGGGTGTGGGGTATATCAGTGTGTTACAGTGAGGGGTGTGGGGTATATCAGAGTGTTACAGTGAGGGGTGTGGAGTATATCAGAGTGTTACAGTGAGGGGTGTGGGGTATATCAGTGTGTTACAGTGAGGGGTGTGGGATATATCAGAGTGTTACAGTGAGGGGTGTGGGGTATATCAGAGTGTTACAGTGAGGGGTGTGGGATATATCAGTGTGTTACAGTGAGGGGTGTGGGATATATCAGTGTGTTACAGTGAGGGGTGTGGGATATATCAGAGTGTTACAGTGAGGGGTGTGGGGTATATCAGAGTGTTACAGTGAGGGGTGTGGGATATATCAGAGTGTTACAGTGAGGGGTGTGGGGTATATCAGAGTGTTACAGTGAGGGGTGTGGGATATATCAGAGTGTTACAGTGAGGGGTGTGGGGTATATCAGAGTGTTACAGTGAGGGGTGTGGGGTATATCAGAGTGTTACAGTGAGGGGTGTGGGGTATATCAGAGTGTTACAGTGAGGGGTGAGGGATATATCAGAGTGTTACAGTGAGTGGTGTGGGATATATCAGAGTGTTACAGTGAGGGGTGTGGGATATATCAGAGTGTTACAGTGAGTGGTGTGGGATATATCAGAGTGTTACAGTGAGGGGTGAGGGATATATCAGAGTGTTACAGTGAGTGGTGTGGGATATATCAGAGTGTTACAGTGAGGGGTGTGGGGTATATCAGAGTGTTACAGTGAGGGGTGTGGGATATATCAGAGTGTTACAGTGAGGGGTGTGGGGTATATCAGAGTGTTACAGTGAGGGGTGTGGAGTATATCAGAGTGTTACAGTGAGGGGTGTGGGGTATATCAGAGTGTTACAGTGAGGGGTGTGGGGTATATCAGAGTGTTACAGTGAGGGGTGTGGAGTATATCAGAGTGTTACAGTGAGGGGTGTGGAGTATATCAGAGTGTTACAGTGAGGGGTGTGGGGTATATCAGAGTGTTACAGTGAGGGGTGTGGGGTATATCAGAGTGTTACAGTGAGGGGTGTGGGATATATCAGAGTGTTACAGTGAGGGGTGTGGGATATATCAGAGTGTTACAGTGAGGGGTGTGGGGTATATCAGAGTGTTACAGTGAGGGGTGTGGAGTATATCAGAGTGTTACAGTGAGGGGTGTGGGGTATATCAGAGTGTTACAGTGAGGGGTGTGGGGTATATCAGAGTGTTACAGTGAGGGGTGTGGAGTATATCAGAGTGTTACAGTGAGGGGTGTGGAGTATATCAGAGTGTTACAGTGAGGGGTGTGGGGTATATCAGAGTGTTACAGTGAGGGGTGTGGGGTATATCAGAGTGTTACAGTGAGGGGTGTGGGATATATCAGAGTGTTACAGTGAGGGGTGTGGGGTATATCAGAGTGTTACAGTGAGGGGTGTGGGATATATCAGTGTGTTACAGTGAGGGGTGTGGGATATATCAGTGTGTTACAGTGAGGGGTGTGGGATATATCAGAGTGTTACAGTGAGGGGTGTGGGATATATCAGTGTGTTACAGTGAGGGGTGTGGGATATATCAGAGTGTTACAGTGAGGGGTGTGGGATATATCAGAGTGTTACAGTGAGGGGTGTGGGGTATATCAGAGTGTTACAGTGAGGGGTGTGGGGTATATCAGAGTGTTACAGTGAGGGGTGTGGGATATATCAGAGTGTTACAGTGAGGGGTGTGGGGTATATCAGAGTGTTACAGTGAGGGGTGTGGGGTATATCAGAGTGTTACAGTGAGGGGTGTGGGGTATATCAGAGTGTTACAGTGAGGGGTGTGGGGTATATCAGAGTGTTACAGTGATTGATATTCTGGGGATCGGGACGCACTGTGTTAATTTGCGTGTTCACTCCTGGTTTCACGCTGTGTGTTGAGACACTCTGTGCAATCGAGTGATTTGCTTGTCCACACTCAGCAGATATAAACACATCTCTCGCACAGAGACCCGGCAGCAGTGATGTGAGGAATCTGTTCGCAGGATGTTGACACGGTAAAGATTGGCGTTTCTAAGGCCAACCGTGACGGAAATTCCCAGCAGGATCCTCAGCATCTGAATGGAAAGACCTGGCCCTTGTTTAAAAATTATTCTTTTAGAATCTTTCCTCGACCATTCACCCCCAACCCGTGAGGTGTGGCTCGTGCTGGGGACCGTCCCACAGGCCCCCTCCCCCGTCGCCCGCCACTTTGTTGGCGTCCGCCGGCTATTCAACTACAGGGGGCATCGCGGCGCGCCTCATCCTCTCCTCAACAGCCACTCGCCAGCGGGAGGGGTTCACAGATCGCGATGAGGAGCAGGAACCCCTGGCTGATGTTCCCCCTCTATCTCTGTCTATCTCTTTCTCTGTCTCTCTTGCTCTCGGGCTCACTCTCTCTCTCTCTCTCTGTCTCTCTCTCTATCTCTCTCTCTCTATCTATCTATCTATCTATCTATATCTGTCTCTTTCTCTCTCTGTCTCTCTATCGCTATCTCTCTCTATCTGTCTCTTTCTCTATATCTGTCTCTCTCTTTCTCTCTCTCTATCTCTCTTTCTCTATCTCTCTTTCTCTCTATCTCTCTCTCTCTCAGTCTCTCTCTCTCTGTCTCTCTCTATTTATCTCTTTATATCTGTCTATCTCTATCTATCTCTCTCTATCTGTCTATCTCTATCTATCTCTCTATATCTGTCTATCTCTCTCTATCTCTCTATATCTGTCCATCTATCTATCTCTCTCTATCTGTCTATCTCTCTCTTTCTGTCTCTCTCTATCTATCTCTCTCTATATCTATTTCTCTCTATCCCTCTCTCTCTCTCTCTATCTCTCTCTCTCTCTCTATCTGTCTCTCTATCTCTCTATCTATCTATCTCTCTCTATCTCTCTCTCTGCCCTGTGCTCTCCTTTTTAATCCACTTTGCTATCCCTCTCTCTCTCTCTCTATCTGTCTCTCTCTCTATCTCTCTATCTGCCTATCTCTCTATCTCTATCTGTCTCTCTCTCTATCTGTCTCTCTCTCTATCTCTCTATCTATCTGTCTATCTCTCTCTATCTGTCTCTCTCTCTATCTCTCTATCTATCTATCTCTCTCTATCTCTCTCTCTGCCCTGCGCTCTCCTTTTTAATCCACTTTGCTATCACTCTCTCTCCCCTCAATCATTTTTTCACTCACTCTCTCCCCCTGCCTCGTGCTCTCCTCCTCCCTTGTCCAATTTGCTGTCACTCTTTCTCTCTCCCTCTCTCTCTCTCTCTCTCGCACTCTACCCGTCCCCAGCCCTCTTGGCTCCTGCGAGCTCTCATTCCCTCCCTCACCCCCACTCTCTCTTCATCGCCCTCTCCGCCTCCCTTCGCTCGGGCCGGGGGGTGGGGACCCCGGGTCGGGCAGAGACAGAACGGAAGTTCTCAACGACGCTCTCTTCGAAAGCTGATGATGAGCTCGGGGGGAAGGGGGCAGTTCCAGATGTTGACTGCATCTGCGACGGTTCGGTTACTCTAATAATCGAGACTCAAAAGAGCTGTGGGATTGGCCACGCTGAGGGGGAATTCTCCCGTGGCCCGGCTGTACTGCAGGCTGCAACATGTTGGAACAGAATCTGTGGGCCTTTGTGATCGCAAAGCATTTTTTTGAAGTGTGGTCACTGTTGTAATGCGGGAAACGCAGCAGCCGATTTGCGCACAGCAAGATCCCACAAACAGCGATGTGATAAATGACCCAGATCATCTGTTTTTAAGTGATGTTGTTTGAGGGGTAAATATTGGGCCCAGGACACCGGGGAGAACTCTCCCCCCCTGCTCTCCTTCCAATAGCGGCCCAGTGGGATCTTTCTCGTCCGTCCGAGACGGGGGGCCTGGGTTTGACGTCTCATCCGAAAGACGGCACCTCCGACAGCGCGGCGCTCCCCCAGCACCGGCACCGGGAGTGTCGGGCCTGGATTAAAGGCTCGACTCTCTGGAGTGGGGGCGTGACACCAGAGAGCCGGAGACTCTGGGGCGAGCTGTGAGGGAGCACTGCCTCGGGCGAGGGGCCGTCAGTCAGAACCCCGAGCCTTGAGGATTCGGAGCAGGTCTTGGCCAGGGATCCCTCCCTCCATAGATCGATTTGTTCACTTTAATAATCGAGGCACAAAATCTCACGTGCGGCCTGCGGGATCTTGCTGTGCACAAAATGGCTGCTGCTGAACTTGCCTCCCTCTCGACAGTTTCAAAAGATTCTGTCGGCCTATGGGAAGTGGGCTTAGGTGCGTCAAGGGCGATATAAATTCAGGCCTTTCTTTCACGAGTTGTTATTTTGTGGTAAACACACTCCGTCATTGTGTCTCTCGTCTTTCTGCCCATTTAAAGGAGCTGCCTGGTTTAATCTTTGCTCCTCGTGATGTATAATCTCCTCCATTTTCTCCCCCTCCAGATTCCCCCCCCTCCTCCCCTGAAGGTGTTAACTCCCTCGCTGGGGTACGTCCGTCCAAGGCCGATATCCACCTCGAGTAGCTATTCTTCACATGTGAGGCCCCTTGGGTGGATAGAAATATAGAGAGAGAGAGAGAGAGATAGAGAGAGAGAGAGGGATAGAGAGAGATAGAGAGAGAGGGATAGAGAGAGAGAGAGAAAGATAGAGAGAGAGAGATAGAGAGAGAGAGGGATAGAGAGAGAGAGGGATAGAGAGAGAGAGAGAGGGGGGGATAGAGAGAGAGAGGGATAGAGAGAGAGAGAGAGGGATAGAGAGAGAGAGAGATAGAGAGAGAGAGAGAAAGATAGAGAGAGAGAGAGAGGGGGGATAGAGAGAGAGAGAGAAAGATAGAGAGAGAGAGAGAGATAGAGAGAGAGAGAGAGGGGGATGGAGAGAGAGAGAGAGAGGGATAGAGAGAGAGAGAGAAAGATAGAGAGAGAGAGAGGGGGGGGATAGAGAGAGAGAGAGAAAGATAGAGAGAGAGAGAGATAGAGAGAGAGAGAGAGAGGGGGGGATGGAGAGAGAGAGAGAGAGGGATAGAGAGAGAGAGAGATAGATAGAGAGAGAGAGATAGATAGAGAGAGAGAAGGATAGAGAGAGAGAGAGAAAGATAGAGAGAGGGATAGAGAGAGAGAGGGATAGAGAGAGAGAGAGAAAGATAGAGAGAGGGATAGAGAGAGAGAGAGATAGAGAGAGAGAGGGATAGAGAGAGAGAGAGAAAGATAGAGAGAGAGAGGGATAGAGAGAGAGAGAGAAAGATAGAGAGAGAGAGAGATAGAGAGAGAGAGAGAGAGAGGGGGATGGAGAGAGAGAGAGAGAGGGATAGAGAGAGAGAGAGAAAGATAGAGAGAGAGAGAAAGATAGAGAGAGAGAGATAGATAGAGAGAGAGAGAGAGAGAGGGATGGAGAGAGAGAGAGAGAGGGATAGAGAGAGAGAGAGAGAGGGGGATAGAGAGAGAGGGAGAGGGATAGCTAGAGAGAGAAAGATAGAGAGAGAGAGAGATAGATAGAGAGAGAGAGAGAGAGGGATAGATAGAGAGAGAAAGATAGAGAGAGAGATAGATATAGAGAGAGAGAGGGATAGCTAGAGAGAGAAAGATAGAGAGAGAGATAGAGAGAGAGAGAGGGATAGCTAGAGAGAGAAAGATAGAGAGAGAGATAGAGAGAGAGGGATAGCTAGAGAGAGAAAGATAGAGAGAGAGAGAGATAGAGAGAGAGAGAGGGATAGCTAGAGAGAGATAGATAGAGAGAGATAGATAGCTAGAGATAGATAGATAGAGATATAGAGAGAGGGATAGCTAGAGAGAGATAGATAGAGAGAAAGAGATAGAGAGAGAAAGATAGCTAGAGATAGATAGATAGAGATGTAAAGATAGAGAGAGAGAGGGATAGCTAGAGAGAGATAGATAGAGATATAGAGATAGGGAGAGAGAGAGAGAGGGATAGCTAGAGAGAGAAAGATAGAGAGAAAGAGATAGAGAGAGAAAGATAGCTAGAGATAGATAGATAGAGATATAGAGATAGAGAGAGAGAGAGGGATAGCTAGAGAGAGATAGATAGAGATATAGAGATAGGGAGAGAGAGAGAGAGAGGGGGATAGCTGGAGAGAGAAAGATAGAGAGAAAGAGATAGAGAGAAAGATAGCTAGAGATAGAAAGATAGAGAGAGAGAGAGAGGGATAGCTAGAGAGAGAAAGATAGAGAGGAAGAGATAGAGAGAGAGAGAAAGATAGCTAGAGAGAGAGAAAGATAGCTAGAGATAGATAGATAGAGATATAGAGAGAAAGAGAGATCGAAAGAGAAAGAGAGAGATAGATAAAAAGAGAGAGAGAAAGAGAGAGAGAGAAAGTGAGAGATAGAAAGAGAGAGAGAGATAGAGAGATAGAGATAGGGAGAGAGAGAAAGATAGAGAGAGATAGGTAGAGAGAGAGAAAGATAGCTAGAGAGAGATAGATAGATATAGAGATAGATAGAGATAGGGAGAAAGAGAAAGATTGCTAGAGAGATAGAGGTAGTTAGAGAGAGAAAGATAGTTAGAGAGAGAAAGATAGAGAGAGAGAAAGATAGAGAAAGAGAAAGGTAGAGAGAGAGAAAGGTAGAGAGAGAGAAAGATAGTTAGAGAGAGATAGATGGTTAGAGACAGAGAGATAGATAGAGAGAGATAGATAGACAGAAAGAGATAGAGAGAGAGATAGATAGAGTGAGAGAGATAGACAGAAAGAGATAGAGAGAGAGATCGATAGAGATAGAAAGAGATAGATAGAGTGAGAGAGATAGATAAATATAGATGGATAGAGGTAACTATCCAACTCTCTTGCTATCTATCCATCTCTCTCTATCCAACTCTATCTATCCATCTCTCTCTCTATCGATAGATGGATAGTTAAGGAACTGGATAGATCGAGAGACGGATGGAGAGAGAGACGGATGGAGAGAGAGACGGATGGAGAGAGAGACGGATAGATGGAGAGACGGATGGATGGAGAGACGGATGGAGAGAGAGACGGATGGAGAGAGAGACGGATGGATGGAGAGACGGATGGAGAGAGAGACGGATGGAGAGAGAGACGGATGGAGAGTGAGACGGATGGAGAGAGAGACGGATAGATGGAGAGACGGATGGATGGAGAGACGGATGGAGAGAGAGACGGATGGAGAGAGAGACGGATGGAGAGAGAGACGGATGGAGAGAGAGACGGATGGAGAGAGAGACGGATGGATGGAGAGACGGATGGAGAGAGAGACGGATGGAGAGAGAGACGGATGGAGAGAGAGACGGATGGATGGAGAGACGGATGGAGAGAGAGACGGATGGATGGAGAGACGGATGGAGAGAGAGACGGATGGAGAGAGAGACGGATAGATCGAGAGACGGATGGAGAGAGAGACGGATGGAGAGAGAGACGGATGGAGAGAGAGACGGATGGAGAGAGAGACGGATGGAGAGAGAGACGGATAGATGGAGAGACGGATGGATGGAGAGACGGATGGAGAGAGAGACGGATGGAGAGAGAGACGGATGGATGGAGAGACGGATGGAGAGAGAGACGAATGGAGAGAGAGACGGATGGATGGAGAGACGGATGGAGAGAGAGACGGATGGAGAGAGAGACGGATGGAGAGAGAGACGGATGGAGAGAGAGACGGATGGATGGAGAGACGGATGGAGAGAGAGACGGATGGAGAGAGAGACGGATGGATGGAGAGACGGATGGAGAGAGAGACGGATGGAGAGAGAGACGGATGGAGAGAGAGACGGATAGATCGAGAGACGGATGGAGAGAGAGACGGATGGAGAGAGAGACGAATGGAGAGAGAGACGGATGGAGAGAGAGACGGATGGAGAGAGAGACGGATAGAGAGAGAGACGGATGGAGAGAGAGACGGATGGATGGAGAGACGGATGGAGAGAGAGACGGATGGAGAGAGAGACGGATGGATGGAGAGACGGATGGAGAGAGAGACGGATGGAGAGAGAGACGGATAGATCGAGAGATGGATGGAGAGAGAGACGGATAGATCGAGAGATGGATGGAGAGAGAGACGGATAGATCGAGAGATGGATGGAGAGAGAGACAGATAGATCGAGAGATGGATGGAGAGAGAGACGGATGGAGAGAGAGACGGATGGAGAGAGAGACGGATGGATGGAGAGACGGATGGAGAGAGAGACGGATGAGAGAGAGACGGATGGAGAGAGAGACGGATGGAGAGAGAGACGGATGGAGCGAGAGACGGATGGAGAGAGAGACGGATGGATGGAGAGACGGATGGATGGAGAGACGGATGGAGAGAGAGACGGATGGAGAGAGAGACGGATGGATGGAGAGACGGATGGAGGGAGAGACGGATGGATGGAGAGACGGATGGAGAGAGAGACGGATGGATGGAGAGACGGATGGAGAGAGAGACGGATGGAGAGAGAGACGGATGGAGAGAGAGACGGACGGAGAGAGAGACGGACGGATGGAGAGACGGATGGAGAGAGAGACGGATGGAGAGAGAGACGGATGGAGAGAGCGACGGATGGAGAGAGCGACGGATGGAGAGAGAGACGGATGGAGAGAGAGACGGATGGAGAGAGAGACGGATGGATGGAGAGACGGATGGAGAGAGAGACGGATGGAGAGAGACGGATGGAGAGAGAGACGGATGGATGGAGAGACAGATGGAGAGAGAGACGGATGGAGAGAGAGACGGATGGAGAGAGAGACAGATGGAGTGAGAGATGGATGGAGAGAGCGATGGATGGAGAGAGAGATGGATGGAGAGACGGATGGATGGAGAGACGGATGGAGAGAGAGACGGATGGAGAGAGACGGATGGAGAGAGAGACGGATGGAGAGAGAGACGGATGGATGGAGAGACGGATGGAGAGAGAGACGGATGGAGAGAGACGGATGGAGAGAGAGACGGATGGATGGAGAGACAGATGGAGAGAGAGACGGATGGAGAGAGAGACGGATGGAGAGAGAGACAGATGGAGTGAGAGATGGATGGAGAGAGCGATGGATGGAGAGAGAGATGGATGGAGAGACGGATGGATGGAGAGACGGATGGAGAGAGAGATGGATGGAGAGAGAGACGGATGGAGAGAGCAATGGATGGAGAGAGAGATGGATGGAGAGAGAGATGGATGGAGAGAGAGATGGATGGAGAGAGCAATGGATGGAGAGAGAGATGGATGGAGAGAGAGATGAACAGATGGAACCAATGGGTCGATGAATGGGCAGGTGGGATCATGGGATGTTCGTACAGGGGAGCTCAGTGACTCACCATCACAGGGACATCGACGGACAGGGGAAACTCCATCAGTTCTCCCTCTTGACCACCTGATCCAGGAACAACGAAACACGGCAACGGCTGAACACTGGGATGTCCTTTCCCCCCACGCCTCACCTCATCCCCCTCATCTCCCCTCACCTCCACCTCACCCCCTCCCCTCCCCTCACCCCCGCACTCCCCTCGTCTACCTCACCCCCTCACCTCCCCGCACTCCCCTCACCCCCCTCAACCCTCAAGAAAGAAAAATTCTAAAATGGCCGAAAAGACTATTTTGGAGACCCCCGAGAGAGAGAGAGAGACCAATCACAGAAAGGAAGGAAACAAAACAACAGTCGCCTGACTCTTGATTCAAGGCTAGAACTCCTGAAAAGGAAATTTCGAGATGGGAAGTCTGCCCTCCCGGGCCTGTATTGTTCCAGTTTCCTACTTAACAAAGTTCAGAGAGATTGGGACTGAATTGTGTTTCTTAGTTTCTCGGGGCTTTTTGTTGTTGTGTAAAGCATAAGATGTGTATGTGAGCAGTAGAGTGCCCACCACACATTGTGTGACCCCAGTTGATGCTATCTTCAAAGGGACAGTCACCCCTTCCCCTCTCCGTCTCCCCTCTCCCTCCCCCCTCTCCCCCTCAACCGCCTCTTCCTCCTCACTGCCCCACCTCAGATGTGCAGGAACAGAGAGACCTGGGGGTGTGTGTACACAAACCTTTGAAGGTGGCAGGACAAGTTGAGAAGGTTGTTAAAAAAGCATACGGGATCCTGGGCTTTATAAATAGAGGCATTGAGTACAAAAGCAAGGACGTTATATTAAACCCTTTATAAAACACTGGTTGGGCCTCAGTTGGAATATTGTGGCCAATTCTGGGCACCGCACTTTAGGAAGGATGTCAAGGCCTTGGAGAGGGGGCAGAGGAGATTTACTGGAATGGTACCAGGGATGAGGGACTTCAGTTATGTGGAGAGACTGGAGAAGCTGGGATTGTTCTCCTTAGAGCAGAGAAGGTTAAGGGGAGATTTAATCGAGGGGTTCAAAATCATGAGGGGTTTTGATGGAGTAAATAAGGAGAAACTGTTTCCAGTGGCGGGAGGGTCACCAGAGGACCCAGATTGAAGATAATTGGCAAAAGAACCAGAGGGGGAGATGAGGAGAATGTTTTTAACGCAGCGAGTTGTTCTGATCTGGAATGCGCTGCCTGAAAGGACGGTGGAAGCAGATTCAATAGTAACTTTCAAAAAGGGAATTGGATAAATACTCGAAGGGGAAAAATTTATGGGGGAAAGAGCAGGGGAGTGGGACTAATTGGAGAGCTCTTTCAAAGAGCCGGCACAGGCACGATGGGCCGAGCAGCCTCCTCCTGTGTTGTATCATTCCCTAATACTATCAACCGAAGAAAGCTCCGATTACACGGGGTGGGGGTGGGATGTTTAGCCCCACAGCCGTCCAGCGGACAATTCTCGAGCCCTCCCGCGATGCGTCCGGAAGCTTCTCTTTCTGTCGCTGCGAATTGGAATTCGAAAGACGGAGAGAGACGAAACGAGCAGGACTGTAACGTCACACTCTCTCGCCCCGAGCCCCCCTCTTCCTCATCTCTCTCAGGTTCGGGGGGCCACCAACGCCCCCCTGGGGGAAAGCTCTTCGACATTTCTCTTCGCTGGGAGAAAAGGCCTCAACTTTGCCCCCTCGTACAAGGCACAACTACTTCTGGCACTTTTACAAGCACCTTTAACATAGTAAAACGTCCCCAAGGTGCTTCACAGGAGCGTAAATCAGACAAAATGTGACACCGAGCCACATAAGGAGATATTAGGACAGGTGACCAAAAGCTCGGTCAAAGAGGTAGGTTTTAAGGAGCGTCTTAAAGGAGGAGAGAGAGGCGGAGAGGTTTAGGGAGGGAATTCCAGAGCTTAGGGCCCAGGCGGCTGAAGGCACGGCCGCCAATGGTGGAGCGATGGAAATCGGGGGATGCGCAAGAGGCCGGAATCGGAGGAGCGCAGAGATCTCGGAGGGTCGGAGGGGCTGGAGGAGGTTACAGAGATAGGGAGGGGGAGCGAGGGCCATGGAGGGATTTGAACAGGAGGATGAGAATTTTAAAATTGAGGCGTTGCCGCACCGGGAGCCAATGTAGGTCCAGCGAGCACAGGGGGGTGATGGGTGAACGGGACTCGGTGCGAGTTAGGATACGGGGGGGCAGCAGAGTTTTGGATGAGGGCAGGCCTCGGATGGCAGGTCAGGTGAGTCAAGCAGCCTGCTCCGAGGCCTCTCTCCATGGATGTGCCAATGCTTTGCTCCCCGCTGGGTTAAAATCTAGACTCATCGAACCATCTCCACCTCCAACAGTCCATCCCACAGGCCCCCAGACTCTGGAAGCCCTCCCCTCCCTCATTCTCCCCATCGTCCCACAATCAGCTGAAATCCAAGCTTGGCATCAACGAGCCAATGTATTAAAAAAAAAATTCACCTCACCTTCCCTCCTGCACCTTGGATCTAGGCCTCAGGCCTCCCAGTGGAAAAAGAAAGGACTTGACTATGCCACCAACTCAGGACGTCCCAAAGCGCTTTACAGCCAATGAAATACTTCCTGAAGTGTAGTCACTGTTGTGATGTAGGAAACGCAGCAGCCAATTTGCGCACAGCAAGATCCCACAAACAGAAATATGATAATGACCCGGATAATCTGCTTTTTTTAGTGATGTTGGTTGAGGGATAAATATCGGCCCCCAGGACACCGGGGAGAACTCCCCCCTGCTCTTCTTCCAATAGCGGCCCGTGGGATCTTTTACCTCCACCTGAGAGGGGCAGACGGGGCCCTCGGTTTAACGTCTCATCCGAAAGACGGCACCTCCGACAGTGCGGCGCTCCCTCAGTGCTGGCGCTGGGAGCATCGGCCGAGTTTGCAGGACTCAAGTCTCGGGAGCAGGGCTCGAACCCACGACCTTCGACCTCCGTCAAGGCGAGAGTGCTACCCTCTGAGACCATGGCCGACCGTCATGGCAACTGCGCAGTGAAATAAAAATCTCCTTCCAATTGGCTGTAATTCCATTGCTGTCGCCAGGCATAGATCACTGCATGGCAACGGCCGATAGCCTCTGTCAAATTGGTGTGAAGTCTGGCTGCTGGTGGAGAATTACATCTTTATGACGGCTCGAGGAACGATTCTCCTGTGGTGGCGCACGTACCCCATCGAGTCATCCCATTTAGTCCCTTTCTCGTTTTCGCTTGAAGGTTTAGATAGGAACAGGAGGAGGCCGTTCAGCCCCTCAGAGCCTGTTACAAAGGGACAGGAGGAGGCCGTCCAGCCCCTCGAGCCTGTTACAAAGGGACAGGAGGAGGCCGTTCAGCCCCTCGAGCCTCTTCCGCCATTCAATTAGATCATGGCTGATCTGTATCTCAACCCCACAATTTACAACAGTGACTACACTTCGAAAAGTACTTCATTGGCTGTGGAGCACTTTGGGATGTCCTGAGGTGGGGGAAGGCCCTATAGAAATGCAAGATCTTTCTATCGAGACCAGGACGGTCCCAGATTCATTTTCTGGCGGGTGTTGAGTTTGCTGATCTCAGCCGGAGCTGAGGTGGGCAGGTGAGGGGGGTGGGATCACTGGATAACGAACAACTAAGGACCTCCTGATCTTTGTCCCTTCAGATCCTCCCGTCCCACCACTGATCTATAACCCAGATCTCCTCCTGGCCTCTTCCAACTCTGGCCTACTGTGTATCCCCTTTCTCCCCCTTCCCCAACTGCCAAGGCTTTTCACATTTTGGACTGCTCTCCCTAAACCCCCCCTCCCACCGCCCCGTTCCCCTCCCACAGCTACTTGTCCTCCCTTCCTTCAACAACCTTCTGAAGATCTACCTTGTTGACCAGCTCAGTGGTGACCTCCCAGTACCTGTTTCCTCCCTGTCATCCATCGCTCCCCCTTAGAACATCTCCCAGAGAGAAAGGCACGAGATCAATACTTTTCCCCAAAGACGGGGGAGGCCATTCAGCCCATCTAGTTCCTAGAAACCTACCATTCCCTCCCCCTCCGCCTCCCCCCAATCCCGGCACTGAACAGCCTCCTGAGTGACTCCAGATTTTTTTTTTAATGCTACTTGCCCCCATCCCCACTCCAGGGCTTAGGGCCTAGGCGGCTGAAGGCACGGCCGACGATGGAGGAAATCGGGGGATGCGCACGAGGCCAGAATTGGAGGAGGGCAGAGATCTCGGAGGGTCGTAGGGGGCCGGAGGAGGTCACAGAGATAAGGAGGGGAGGGAGGGGGGTTGCGAGGCCGTGGAGGGGATTTGAACAGGAGGGTGAGAATTTTAAAACCGAGGCCTTGCCGGACACGGGGTGGAGTTGATGGGCGAACAGGACTGGGTGCGAGTTCGGATGAGCTGAGGTTTACTGGAGGCCGAAAGATGGGAGGCCGGCCAGGAGGGCATGGAAATCCAGAGGCGACAAGAGATCGCGAACTTCTTTGCGATACACCTGGGCGGCGGCGGGGGGCCTCGGGCCTACAAGGCCGGAAATCAGCCTCCTCTCTTGACGCCTTTTTTTAAATATAAAATGGTGACTGGGTATCTGGAGACAACTCTTGCTGAAAAGATAAAAAAAGGACTTGTGATCACAAGTTCCCTGCAGGATTTCCCAGCAAGCTGTTCCTCTCTCACTTCACAAGCCTGGCATGTGTTATTTTTATTCTATATTCTATATTTTATCAGTTATCCCACTGGGAAACGCTCGGCACCAATTGCCTCCCAGGACACCCACTCATAGCAACTACTACCTCTCTCGTGACGGAGAGACCTTCTCTATTCTCTGCTGCAACGATAAGAACCAGAGAGGGGAAGAGGAGGAGGAGAATATTTTTCTAACGCAGCGAGTTGTTCTGATCTGGAACGCGCTGCCTCAAAGGGCGTTGGAAGCAGATTCAATAGTAACTTTCAAAAGGGAATCGGATAAATACTTGAAGGGGAAAGGTTTGCAGGGGCTACGGGGAAAGAGCAGGAGGGGGAGTGGGACTGATGGGAGAGCTCTTTCAAAGAGTCATGGGGGGGACAGCACAGGAGGAGGCCACTCGACCCAACGTGCCTGTGCTGGCTCTTTGAAAGTGCTGCCCAATTGAAGCCCATGGGATTACGGGGACAGCGGCAGCATGGATGCAAAATTGGCCAAGGGACAGAAAGCAGAGAGTCGTGGTGAACGGTTGTTTTTCAGACTGGAGGGAGGTATACAGTGGTGTTCCCCAGGGGTCAGTATTAGGACCACTGCTCTTTTCAATATTAATTAATGACCTGGACTCGGGTATAGAGGGTATAGTTTCGAAGTTTGCAGATGACACCAAACTCGGAAATGTAGTAAACAATGTGGAGGATAGTAACAGACTTCAGGAGGACATCGACAGGCTGGTGAAATGGGCGGACACACGGCAGATGGAATTTAACGCAGAGAAGTGTGAAGTGATATATTTTGGTAGGAAGAATGAGGAGAGGCAAAATAAACTAAATGGTACAATTCTAAAGAGGGTGCAGGAACAGAGAGACCTGGGGGTGTATGTACACAAATCTCTGAAGGTGGCAGGACAAGTTGAGAAGGTTGTTAAAAAAGCAAACGGGATCCTGGGCTTTATAAACAGAGGCACAGAGTACAAAAGCAAGGAAGTTATGCTAAACCCTTTATAAATCAATGGTTAGGCCCCAGCTGGAGTATTGTGTCCAATCCTGGGCACCGCACTTTAGGAAGGATGTCAAGGCCTTGGAGAGGGTGCAGAGGAGATTTACTAGAATGGTGCCAGGGATGAGGGACTTCAGTTATGTGGAGAGACTGGAGAAGCTGGGATTGTTCTCCTTAGAGCAGAGAAGGTTAAGGGGAGATTTAATCGAGGTGTTCAAAATCATGAAGGGCTTTGATAGAGTAAATAAGGAGAAACTGTTTCCAGTGGCAGGAGGGTCGGGAACCAGAGGACACAGATTGAAGATAATTGGCAAAAGATCCAGAGGGGGAGATGAGGAGAATTTTTTTTACGCAGCGAGTTGTTCTGATCTGGAATGCGCTGCCTGAAAGGGCAGTGGAGGCAGATTCAATAATAACTTTCAAAAGGGGAATTGGATAAATACTTGAAAAGGAAAAATTACAGGGCTCTGGGGAAAGAGCAGGGGGGGAGTGGAACTGATTGGATAGTTGTACCAAAGAGCCGTCACAGGCACGATGGGGTGAATGGCCTCTTTCTGTGCTGATGATACTATGAGTGCTCCCAGCTTGGAGTCTCGGCCGGTGGGAACATATATCTACATATAAAATAACAGATACCCGGGAGTGAGTTACAGGCTGGAATCTAATCGAGGGGTTCGGGGGGTTTATATATAGAATAACAGATACCCGGGAGTGAGTTACAGGCTGGAATCTAATCGAGAGGTTCGGGGGGTTTATATATAAAATAACAGATACCCGGGAGTGAGTTACAGGCTGGAATCTAATCGAGGGGTTCGGGGGGTTTATATATAGAATAACAGATACCCGGGAGTGAGTTACAGACTGGAATCTAATCGAGGGGTTCGGGGGGTTTATATATAGAATAACAGATACCCGGGAGTGAGTTACAGGGTGGAATCTAATCGAGGGGTTCGGGGGGTTTATATATAGAGTAACAGATACCCGGGAGTGAGTTACAGGCTGGAATCTAATCGAGGGGTTCGGGGGGGTTTATATATAGAATAACAGATACCCGGGAGTGAGTTACAGACTGGAATCTAATCGAGGGGTTCGGGGGGGTTTATATATAGAATAACAGATACCCGGGAGTGAGTTACAGACTGGAATCTAATCGAGGGGTTCGGGGGGTTTATATATAGAATAACAGATACCCGGGAGTGAGTTACAGACTGGAATCTAATCGAGGGGTTCGGGGGGGTTTATATATAGAATAACAGATACCCGGGAGTGAGTTACAGGCTGGAATCTAATCGAGGGGTTCGGGGGGGTTTATATATAGAATAACAGATACCCGGGAGTGAGTTACAGGCTGGAATCTAATCGAGGGGTTCGGGGGGTTTATATACAGAATAACAGATACCCGGGAGTGAGTTACAGGCTGGAATCTAATCGAGGGGTTCGGGGGGGTTTATATATAGAATAACAGATACCCGGGAGTGAGTTACAGGCTGGAATCTAATCGAGGGGTTCGGGGGGTTTATATACAGAATAACAGATACCCGGGAGTGAGTTACAGGCTGGAATCTAATCGAGGGGTTCGGGGGGTTTATATATAGAATAACAGATACCCGGGAGTGAGTTACAGACTGGAATCTAATCGAGGGGTTCGGGGGGGTTATATACAGAATAATAGATACCCGGGAGTGAGTTACAGGCTGGAATCTAATCGAGGGGTTCGGGGGGGTTTATATATAGAATAACAGATACCCGGGAGTGAGTTACAGACTGGAATCTAATCGAGGGGTTCGGGGGGGTTTATATATAGAATAACAGATACCCGGGAGTGAGTTACAGGCTGGAATCTAATCGAGGGGTTCGGTGGGGTTTATATATAGAATAACAGATACCCGGGAGTGAGTTACAGGCTGGAATCTAATCGAGGGGTTCGGGGGGTTTATATATAGAATGACAGATACCCGGGAGTGAGTTACAGACTGGAATCTAATCGAGGGATTCGGGGGGTTTATATATAGAATAACAGATACCCGGGAGTGAGTTACAGACTGGAATCTAATCGAGGGGTTCGGGGGGTTTATATATAGAATAACAGATACCCAGGAGTGAGTTACAGGCTGGAATCTAATCGAGGGGTTCGGGGGGGTTTATATATAGAATAACAGATACCCGGGAGTGAGTTACAGGCTGGAATCTAATCGAGGGGTTCGGGGGGGTTTATATATAGAATAACAGATACCCGGGAGTAAGTTACAGGCTGGAATCTAATCGAGGGGTTCGGGGGGGTTTATATATAGAATAACAGATACCCGGGAGTGAGTTACAGGCTGGAATCTAATCGAGGGGTTCGGCGGGGTTTATATATAGAATAACAGATACCCATAAAGTGCTGGCTCGAGGTTCTGGCCTCTGACTATGTGATTCGGACAAGAGTTTATCTTGAAATCATTTCTGCCTTCATCAAGTCAGAACTTGTATTGTTAAAGTACCCGTCACAACTGTCGAGTTGCAGTGTTTATTTATAGCGTAAGCAAATATGGCCATTAATTTGTGCACAGTGTGATCCCACAGAGGGCAATGATGAGAAAGACCAGAGCATTTGCCTTGCCGGTTTTAGTTGAGGGATGAACATTGTCCAGATCACCAGGGGAGAAATCCCCTGCTCTCCTGGAACTGTTGCCATGGGATCTTTTATGCCTTGAGAGGGCATACACCATCTCAGTTCAACATAAGATGCCAGCCTCGATATCGGACAAAATTTGACACCGAGCCACATAAGGAGATATTAGGGACAGGTGACCAAAAGCTCGGTCAAAGAAGTAGGTTTTAAGGAGCGTCTTAAAGGAGGAGAGAGAGGCGGAGAGGTTTAGGGAGGGAATTCCAGAGCTTCGGGCCCGGGCGTCTGAAGGCACGGCCGCCAATGGTGGAGCGAAAGATGCAGAAGAGGCCAGAATTGTGATAAATAACCAGATAATCTGTTTTTTTACAGCTGTTGGATAAATATTGGCCCAGCTCTTCGAAATAGCGGCCGTGGGATCTTTTACATCCCCCCCCCCGAGAGGGGCAGACATGCCCTCGGGTTTAATGTCTCATCCGAAAGACAGTGCAGCACTCCCTCAGCACTGGCACCGGGGAGCGTCGGCCTGGGTTTTGTGCTCAGGTCTGTGGAGTGGGGGCTCGAGCCCACGACCGTCTGACTCAGAGACGAGAGAGAGAGAGAGAGAGAGACTGCTCCCCACTGAGACAGGGCTGGCACCGTCACTGATTGTGAGCCCTGCCCGCCCTGGCAAGGGTTAAACCATCACACTGAGTTTATACCCAAGTATCAGCAATCACCACTAAGACCCGTTGCTACATATTAAAAAATTACTCACGTTCCATATGGTTTGCATGTCAATAACATTTTGACAAACAAGAGTTTTGTCTTGTTTCTCCAGCAATCCAAATCCTTTCTGACTCCTTCCCTCCGGAGACCCAGAAGCATCAAGGCAAAATTAGCCCCTCTTGACAAGCATTGATCTCAGTGAGAAGACTCAACAACAGCCTGCATTTATTTGGCGCCTAAAACGTCCCCAAGGCGCTTCACTGGAGCGATTATCAAACCAAATTCGACACCGAGCCACATAAGGAGATATTAGGACAGGTGACCAAAAGCTTGGTCAAAGAGGGAGGTTTTAAGGAGCGTCTTAAAGGGGGAGAGAGAGGCGGAGAGGTTTAGGGAGGGAATTCCAGAGCTCAGGGCCCGGGCGGCTGAAGGCACGGCCGCCAATGGTGGAGCGATGGGAAATCGGGGGATGCGCGAGAGGCCGGAATTGGAGGGGCACAGAGATCTCGGAGGGTCGGTGGAGGTTACAGAGATAGGGAGGGGGGCGAGGGCCACGGAGGGGATTTGAAAACAAGGATGAGAGTTTTAAAATCGTTGCCGGACCGGGAGCCGATGGAGGTCAGCGAGCGCTGGGGGGGTGATGGGTGAACGGGACTCGGTGCGAGTTAGGATACGGGGGGGGGTGGGCGGCAGAGTTTTGGATGAGTTGATGGGAGGTGGGAGGCCGGCCAGGAGAGGATTGGAAAAGTTGGAGTCGGAGGTAACAACAGCACGGAGGAGGGTTTGAGCAGCAGACGATGTCCCTCTCTCAGATTTTATCAGCCGTTTTCTTCAGATTTACAAAATGGAAGCCAATTCTCATCTTCCTCTGTCCTCGATTCGAGTTCGCTCCTCTGCGCCCGCCCCCCCCCCTCCATTTTTCTCCTCTCCTCTCCCAAAGGGGTCGACTCTCACCGGGGCACCGGCTCCACAGGCGCCGGGCGCCCTCCGCCACCGGCCCGCCCAGTCAGCGGCGGCAGGCTATTCGACCACTGAAAGCGTCGCCGGCCGAGTCCAAGCCTGCCTTCGCACATCGCATGCTTGTCAGCAGGGGATTAACGGCTGGGAGAGGGGGTGGCAGGTCGGGGGGGGGAGCCCCTAAGTTCCCGACTGACCTACAATTGGGCTCAGTGACCCCCCCCGCCCCCCCGGATGTGGGAGGGAGAAATAACTGAAGCCCGGCCTGGGTTCCCTCGCCTGATCGATACCCAGCAGGCCCCGCTGGAAAGCGCCCGTGCGCAGGCACGTGAATGGCGGGCGATGGCGGGAATCTTGCTCTGCCGCGATGCCCCACGCAGTCGAATAGTCCCGCCGCCCGGCGGACGCCCGCCGTCCAGGCTCACACATGGAAGATGACTACCTGGGTGAGGGCTCCCCTCCCTCCCTCTTCCTCCCCCCTCCCCACCTCCACCTCCTGGCCACCCCCCCAGTCCCCCACTTTGGAACCAGACCCCCCCCCCCGCAGTGGAGAGGGAGCGAAATCGCGACTCAAACTTTCACTCTGTGCGAGTTCCATCGTTTTCTGTTTTTATGGAGTCCCAATTCCCCCCGGCCGCCCCCCCCCGTGTCCTCTGCCCCTACTTTGAACTATGACCCAGCGACACGATCACTGCTCCCCAAACCTCCGGACACTCCCGAGAATCCGAGTATTTCCCATAAGCATCTCCCTCCAGTGAGAGCAGGAAGTGAATCGGGGAGGAAGACTGTGGGAAAGAAACGGCTCAGGGATCAGGGCTCTATTTATAGGACGGCAAAACAGAATCTTCCCAATCTTTTGTCCGCTGTTAGTTTGGACCTGAGGCAGCGTCTCAGCTGGAGATTGGGTTTGAACACCCAGTCAGCACACTGTCCACCTCCTGTTTCGTGGGGAGTGAACATTCCTCAGCTCCATCATCAGCTACAGCACAGGTTAGATACAGAGTAAAGCTCCCTCTACACTGTCCCATCAAACACTCCCAGTGCAGGTACAGGGTTAGATACAGAGTAAAGCTCCCTCTACACTGTCCCATCAAACACTCCCAGGGCAGGTACAGGGTTAGATACAGAGTAAAGCTCCCTCTACACTGTCCCATCAAACACTCCCAGTGCAGGTACAGGGTTAGATACAGAGTAAAGCTCCCTCCACACTGTCCCATCAAACACTCCCAGTGCAGGTACAGGGTTAGATACAGAGTAAAGCTCCCTCTACACTGTCCCATCAAACACTCCCAGGGCAGGTACAGGGTTAGATACAGAGTAAAGCTCCCTCTACACTGTCCCATCAAACACTCCCAGGGCAGGTACAGGGTTAGATACAGAGTAAAGCTCCCTCTACACTGTCCCATCAAACACTCCCAGGGCAGGTACAGCACGGGTTAGATACAGAGTAAAGCTCCCTCTACACTGTCCCATCAAACACTCCCAGGGCAGGTACAGGGTTAGATACAGAGTAAAGCTCCCTCTACACTGTCCCATCAAACACTCCCAGGGCAGGTACAGGGTTAGATACAGAGTAAAGCTCCCTCTACACTGTCCCATCAAACACTCCCAGGGCAGGTACATCACGGGTTAGATACAGAGTAAAGCTCCCTCTACACTGTCCCGTCAAACACTCCCAGGGCAGGTACAGGGTTAGATACAGAGTAAAGCTCCCTCTACACTGTCCCGTCAAACACTCCCAGGGCAGGTACAGGGTTAGATACAGAGTAAAGCTCCCTCTACACTGTCCCATCAAACACTCCCAGGGCAGGTACAGGGTTAGATACAGAGTAAAGCTCCCTCTACACTGTCCCGTCAAACACTCCCAGGGCAGGTACAGCACGGGTTAGATACAGAGTAAAGCTCCCTCTACATTCCTTAAAACCTCCTCTTTGACCAAGCTTTTGTTCACCTGTTCTATATTCTCCTTATGTGACTCGGTGTCTAACTTTGTTTGATAACTTTCCTGTGAAGTGTCTCGGGACGTTTTACAATGTTAAAGGTGCTATATAAATGCAGGTCATTGTCTCCGGTTTTGATTTTTTTAATGTATATCCTGATGCAGCTGTTAAAGGGTTAATGTTGGTTCCTTTCTCTCTCTCTCTCACTGTCCATCTGTCTGTCTACCCCCATTAGCTCTATCTTTGTCTCTCACGCTATCTCTCTGTCCCTCTCCCATTCTATCTCTCTGTCCCTCTCCCTTTCTATCTCTCCATCCCTCCCCCTTTCTATCTCTCTGTCCCTCTCCCTTTCTATCTCTCCATCCCTCCCCCTTTCTATCTCTCTGTCCCTCTCCCTTTCTATCTCTCCATCCCTCCCCCTTTCTATCTCTCTATCTCTCTCCCTTTCTATCTCTCTACCTCTCTCCCTTTCTATCTCTCCATCCCTCCCCCTTTCTATCTCTCTATCTCTCTCCCTTTCTATCTCTCCATCCCTCTCCCTTTCTATCTCTCTACCTCTCTCCCTTTCTATCTCTCCATCCCTTTCTATCTCTCTGTCCCTCTACCTTTCTCTCTATCTCTCTCCCTTTCTATCTCTCCATCCCTCTCCCTTTCTATCTCTCCATCCCTCTCCTTTTCTATCTCTCCATCCCTCTCCCTTTCTATCTCTCTGTCTCTCTCCTTTTCTATCTCTGTCTCCCTCACTATCTCTCTCACACTCTCTTGCTCACTTTCTTACTTTTTCTCCATCTCTTTCTCTCTCTCATGCTCTATATCTTTCTATCTCTCTGTCTCTCTCCCTTTCTATCTCTCTGTCTCTCTCCCTTTCTATCTCTCTGTCTCTCTCCCTTTCTATCTCTCTGTCTCTCTCCCTTTCTATCTCTCTCACGCTCTATCTCTCTGACTATCTCTCATATTCTCTCTTACTCCATCGCTGTCTCTCTCACTCTCTCTCCATGTCTCTGTCCCTTTCTATCTCTCTGTTTCATTCTCTATATCTCTCTGCCTCTCTCCCTTTCTATTACTGTCTCACTCCCTTCTTATCTCTCTCTCTCACTCCCTTTCTCTCTGTCTCTCTCCCTACTATCTTTGTCTCTCTCTCCCTTTCTATCTCTGTCTCTCTCCTTTTCTCTCTCTCTCTCTCCCTTTGTATCTCTCTGTCTCTCTCCCTTTCTATCTCTGTCTCTCTCCCTTTCTATCTCTCTTTCTCTCTCTCCCTTTCTATCTCTCTCTCTCTCTCTCCCTTCCTATCTCTCTCTCTCTCCCTTTCTATCTCTCTCTCTCTCTCCCTTTCTATCTCTCTCTCTCTCTCCCTTTCTATCTCTCTCTCTCTCCCTTTCTATCTCTCTCTCTCTCTCCCTTCCTATCTCTCTCTCTCTCCCTTCCTATCTCTCTCTCTCTCCCTTTCTATCTCTCTCTCTCTCTCCCTTTCTATCTCTCTCTCTCCCCCTTTCTATCTCTCTGTCTCTCTCCCTTTATTTCCCCCCTCTCTCTCCCTATCTATTTCTCTGTCTCTCTCTCCATTTCTCTCTCTCTCTCTCACACTATCTCTCTCTCTCTCCCTTTCTACCTCTCTGACTATCTCTCGCACTCTCTCTCTCCGTCTCTTTGACTCTATCTTGCTCTCTCTATATCTCTCTTGCTCTCTTTCCCTCACTCCGCAGCGTATTGTGCCTGGAAGCTGAGAGGAGAGGGAGGGAGAGAGGAGTGGTTTGTGTATAAACTCTTGACGGAGCAGACTGATTGCTACGCCTCCTGGCGCTTGCCTTGATAGATTAAGTTGGTTTGAATTGCAGCACCCATTGTACATCAGTTTGTTTAGTGTCGTGCCTGTCTCACTGTGACCTCTCACCGTCAACAGCCTCCCAGTCTGAAGTATTAACATTTCCTTTCTCTGTCTCTCCCTCTCTCGGCTCCTGACGATTTCTGCTCCCAACTTTATTTTCAAGTCGGAGACGAGGAGCTTCGAGTTTATCCTGGGACCGACACACTTGAGGTAAGGAATGGGAGATGGGAGTGAACAACGCTCGCTGGGAAGCAGTGCTCGGAACTGTCAGACTGTCAAAGGCTGGGGACTTGTGGCTGTTTTTAAAGCTGTGAGGGCTTTAAGTCAACGGGCAGACTATCCCTGGACCAACGTTAGGTGAAGATTTAAAGTGGAATTTTCTTTGCAGAGTGAGAAGCGGAGAGAGAGAGGGAGAAATACAGAGAGAGAGAGAGAGAGAGAGAGAAATACAGGGAGAGAGAGAGACAGAGAGAGAGAGGGAGAAATACAGAGAGAGACAGAGAGAGAGAGAGCAGGGAGAGAGACAGAGAGAGAGAGAAATACAGGGAGAGAGAGAGACAGAGAGAGAGAGAAATACAGGGAGAGAGAGAGACAGAGAGAGAGAGGGAGAAATACAGAGAGAGACAGAGAGAGAGAGAGCAGGGAGAGAGACAGAGAGAGAGAGAAATACAGGGAGAGAGACAGAGAGAGAGAGAGAGAAATACAGAGAGACAGAGAGAGAGAGAGAAATACAAAGAGACAGAGAACAGGGAGAGAGAGAGAAAGACAGGGAGATAGAGAGACAGGGAGATAGAGAAACATAGAGAGGGACAGTGAGAGAGACAGGGAGAGAGAGAGAGAGACAGGGAGATAGAGAGCAGGGAGAGAGACAGAGAGAGAGGGAGAAATACAGAGAGAGAGGGAGAGAGAGAGAAACAGAGAAATACAAAGAGACAGAGAACAGGGGGAGAGAGAGAGACAGGGAGATAGAGAGACAGAGAGAGAGAGAGACAGAGGGAGAGACAGAGAGAGAGAGACAGGGAGATAGAGAAAGAGAGAGAGGGACAGAGAGAGACAGAGAGAGAGAGAGGGAGATAGAGAAAGAGAGAGAGGGACAGAGAGAAAGACAGGGAGATAGAGAAACAGAGAGACAGAGAGAGAAAGACAGAGAGAGGGAGAGAGACAGAGGGAGTGACATACAGAGGCAGGGAGATACAGAGAGAGACAGAGATAGAGAAACAGAGAGAAATACAGAGAGAGAGATAGGGAGATAGAGAGAGAGAGAAACAGAGAGAGGGAGACACAGAGAGAGACAGAGAGATACAGAAACGTGAAGATACAGAGAGAGAAACAGTAGAATTATAGAGAGAAACAGGTACAGAGTGCATCATAAATACAGACAGAGAGATAGAAAGAGAGACAGAGACATGTGCAGAGACAGAGAGAGATAGATTATGATCGAGACAGACACACGCTGAAACAGAATGCAGAGATAAAGATCCAGATGTATGGTGATAGAGAGACAAACACGGAGAGATGGAGATAGAGAGAGATAGAGAGAGAGAGATGGAGAGAGAGAGAAACAGAGAGAGATACAGAGAGAGACAGAGACACAGAGTCAGAGACCCACAATGATGCTGAGACAAAATCACATGGAGATAGGGACACTGAAAGAGATTCATATGTAGAGATACAGACACAGAAAGCTCGAGAGGTTCCCAGACACAGAGAGACACACAGTGAGAGGAGGAGGTAGAGGGACCAAGTCATGTGTATGTTTTAATGTTGCATCGATCCCAATGTCACCATTAACCAGTGACAAGCTTTTGTGCGTTTGAGACCAGGATCGTAAACTGGAAATGTATAAAATCCACGATTTCTGGGAGAAGGAGGAGGGGGAGGGAGAAGGAGTTCCCGAGAATAACAGGCAGCCTCCCTGTACGCAAATTACCTACAGTTAACACAGGATATTGAGGGAGCCTTGGGGCCCAGATATTTATCCTGGATTGTTTTTTGGGGGTGAATGGTGTTTGGAGGATTGAGAGCTCGGCGCCCACTCTGTGGGCAAAGGTCTCGGCTGTTCTCATTGTGTCTGAAACTTCTGTGTCTCTCTGTGTGTGTGTCTGTGTGTGTGTGTGTCTCTCTCTGTGTGTGTCTGTGTGTGTCTCCGTGTGTGTGTCTGTGTGTGTCTCCGTGTGTGTGTGTGTGTCTCTGTGTGTGTGTGTCTGTGTGTGTGTGTCTGTGTGTATCTGTGTGTGTCTCTGTGTGTGTGTGTCTGTGTGTGTGTGTCTCTCTGTGTGTGTCTCTGTGTGTGTCTGTGTCTGTGTGTGTGTGTGTGTGTCTGTGTGTGTGTCTGTGTGTGTGTCTCTGTGTGTGTGTGTCTCTGTGTGTGTCTGTGTGTGTCTCTGTGTGTGTGTATCTCTGTGTGTCTGTGTGTGTGTCTCTGTCTGTGTGTCTGTGTGTGTGTGTGTGTGTGTGTCTGTGTGTGTGTGTGTGTGTCTGTGTGTGTGTGTGTCTGTGTCTGTGTGTGTGTGTGTCTGTGTCTGTGTGTCTCTCTGTCTGTGTGTCTCTGTGTCTGTATGTCTCTGTCTGTGTGTCTCTGTGTCTGTATGTCTCTGTCTGTGTGTCTCTGTGTGTGTGTCTCTGTGTGTGTGTGTCTCTCTGTCTGTGTGTCTCTGTGTCCGTGTCTCTCTGTCTGTGTGTCTCTATGTCTGTTTGTCTCTGTATGTGTATCTCTGTCTGTGCGTTGCTCTGTCTGTGTCTCTCTGTCTGTGTCTCAGTGTGTGTGTGTGTGTGTGTGTATATCTCTGTGTGCACAGACTGCGTGCATGTCTGTGCATGCATCTGTATGTGTCACTGTGTGTGTCACTGCATCTGTGTGCGTGTATGTGTTTGTCTGTGTGCATCTGTGTGTATATGTTTGTATCTGTATCTGTTTGTGTGTATCTGTGTGTTTGTGTGTATCTGTGTGTCTGTGTATATCTGTGTGGTCTGTGTACATGTCTGTGTGTGTGTGTGTGTGTATCTGTGTGGTCTGTGTACATGTCTGTGTGTGTGTGTGTGTATCGCACCAATCCACAAAACATCTGATCACCTGAGGGGAGAACCATGTTACCAGGAGGGGCGCGTTGTGAAGAGAGAGAGAGAGAAAGAGAGAGAGTGAGAAAAAGAGAGGGTGAGAGACAGAGAGAGGGAGAAATGGAGCGAGACAGAGAGAGAGAGAAACAAACAAAGAGAGAAAGTGAGAGCGGGAGAGAGTGAAAGTGAGAGGCAGTAAGAAAGAGAGGGCGAGGGAAAAGGGACCATTTTGCAGGATGCCTGAGGCAGGGAACAAACCACGAACCCTGAGCTACACGGGTGCTGGAGAGAGGAGAGGGCCTTCCAGCGAGGGTCGTACTGGAGCCGAGTGCTCGCGGGGCTTGCACACGAGGGAGGGAGATAAATCACAGGTGTTTGTTTATCAGACCCCGCAGGCGCTCGAGAATGGCTTTGTGCTCAGTCGTTCTTGAAGAGAGCAGCTATTTTCTTCTGGTTACTTAAGATGTAGCCCTGGACTGTATCACGCCACGGTGCCATTGATCAGATGCGGCCCAGTGGGCAGATCCCAGACGATCAATGGGATGCTGGTGGGGAGAGGTTAAAGAAACATCTGTCTGGGTCAAATCTCTCAATTAAAGCACCTTTGACGCCTCGTTCTTCTGAGCCGCTGTCTGTTTTCGGATCGATCGTCTCCCTGGTATTTTGGGGACAGAAGCCCGCTCTGCTATTCTGCACTGACGACTTCAATCTCCCACCCCCCTCCCCCCTGTTTAAGGCGACCTTCTGAACGCCCGGCGGTAAATTTAAGAAGCAAGTTCGGGGGTGGGGCGGTGCGGCACCAAGGCTAAACGTCGCTCTGCAGGCCCGAGGCCTTGGTTTCGTTTGGGGCCTAGTGGTGGATTCTGGTTAAAAAGGCACCTGTTGACAATTCGAACCGCTGAGGCGGGTTGGCCTCCTCGAAGGAGTTGGCCCCCAGGAGGGTTGGGTGTCCCCCACGAGCAACTTCCGAGCGAGAGAGAGAGAGAGGCTTTGCGATGATATCGGAGACGCAGGCCTCAGGCTCTCAACTCTGCTGCCCCCGTTCCCCCATCACCCCCCTGTGCCCCCTGACCTACGCCTCGATGTTAAAATTCTCATCCTTGTGTTCAAATCCCCTCCGTGGCCCTCGCCCCCCTCCCTATCTCTGTAACCTCCTCCAGCCCCTACAACCCTCCGAGATCTCTGCGCTCCTCCAATTCTGGCCTCTTGCGCATCCCCCGATTTCCATCGCCCCCACCATTGGCAGCCGTGCCTTCAGCCGCCTGGGCCCTAAGCTCTGGAATTCCCTCCCTAAACCTCTCCGCCTCTCTCTCCTCCTTCAAGACGCTCCTTAAAACCTCCCTCTTTGGCCAAGCTTTTGGTCACCTGTCCTAATCTCTTGTCAGTACAGGCAAGACTAGTAGTTCTTACAAATATTTCATTCTGGGGATGTGGGCGTCGCTAACAACACTGGCATTAATTGCCCCTCCCTACTTGCCCCGTTGGTAACCATTTTGATAAAACCGAATGGCCCATTTCAGAGTCAACCACAATGGATGCGGGGCCTGGAGTCACGTGTAGGCCCAGACCGGGGAAGGACGGCAGCTTTCCTTCCCTAAAGGGCATTTAGTGAACCCAGTTGGGTTTCTACGACAATCTGATAGCTTCACGGTCGCTTACACTGAGACCAGCTTTTTATTTCCAAATTAATTCAGCCGCCCTCGATCGGGATTTGAACTCAGGTCCTCCAGGATGATTAGTCCAAGTAACACAGCCTCTCTCCATAACCTCCTCCAACCCTGCCCAGATCTCCTCCAATCCTGACCGTAGCGTACTGTAGGAGGGGAGGAGGACTGAACCCCTGGAGGGCAACCATTGACTGACAGGGAAAGGGAAGGCAATGTGTGACTTGTCCAAACTCGAATCTCCTGTGACAGGACACCTTCCTCGTCCATTCAAATTAAGATGAGTAACTCGTCTCTAATGAGGACTCATGGCATTTTCAACGGACTGCTTCTTCGTCAGTGCATCAGCTCCGTAATAAGGAGGCTCTTGCTTGTCAGGGTTGAGGGGGTTTCTCCGCTGGAGGACGGGGAAATGTGTCCATCACCTGGGCCTCACTGTGAATATCGAACCGCACGGGTTAGATACAGAGTAAAGCTCCCTCTACACTGTCCCGTCAAACACTCCCAGGGCAGGTACAGGGTTAGATACAGAGTAAAGCTCCCTCTACACTGTCCCATCAAACACTCCCAGGGCAGGTACAGGGTAAGATACAGAGTAAAGCTCCCTCTACACTGTCCCGTCAAACACTCCCGGGGCAGGTACAGGGTTAGATACAGAGTAAAGCTCCCTCTACACTGTCCCGTCAAACACTCCCAGGGCAGGTACAGGGTTAGATACAGAGTAAAGCTCCCTCTACACTGTCCCGTCAAACACTCCCGGGGCAGGTACTCCAGTTGTACCAACGGGACGTTTCCATTTCCCACAACTGCCCACGGGCTAATTTGGTGTCAAGTTCGGGGCAGTTTTCCACTGTGGGCCCAGGTCCACTGGCAACCTCATTGTGTAGGCCCCAACGCTCCTTACAGATCGGGGCCTTACAGCCAGCAGAGAGTGACTTTGACCGACCAGGGGAGGCTCGATCGGAGCTCGGGTTGTGGACGTGCAATGGACCGCCCCGCCTGTTAGTCCAGGTTCAAAGTTCGGACTCCAGAGGTGAAAGGTCAAACATAAAGGCCGCACCTCAATGGAGCACTTGTTGCTGTTTGATTAGAGGCCCGTGAGCTGTTGACAGCAGTTAATGACACGCAGATGCAGCTGATGTGCTTCTGATTGTCTGCCAGAACCACTTAATACTCCAGACCTGCAATCAGTTTGGAAAATTACAGCACGGATTCTTCGAAACACCAAAGCCCCTAATCCACTTGTGCCTGTTTGATTTAAAGAGAGTGTCATGTGATAGGAGAATTTCCATCGAGTGTCAAAGGCCCAACGAACAGGGCCCTTGAATATCCCCTCGGCTCCAGGTCCCCTCACACCCTCCCCGTTCCCCCCCTCGCCCCCGTTCCCCCCCTCGCCCCGTTCCCCCCCTCTCCCCGTTCCCCCCTCTCCCCGTTCCCCCCTCTCCCCGTTCCCCCCTCTCCCCGTTCCCCCCTCGCCCCGTTCCCCCCTTCTCCCCGTTCCCCCCCTCGCCCCCGTTCCCCCCACCCCCATTACCCCTCAGCCCCAAAACCCCTCGCTCCCCAAAACCCCTCGCTCCCCAAAAAGCCCTCGCTCCCCAAAAAGCCCTCACTCCCCCATACCCCTCACGCCCATTCCCATCGCCCCCTCAGCGCCTGGGCTCCGCGACATTCCGCTGTGCTGCACAACGTAGTTGAATAGCAGCGATGTGATGGACGGACGGACGGATGGGTACCCTGAGGTTTTGCTGGCCTCGTTCCCCCCCCTCACTGATCAGGGGGTGTTTGTACAGAGTGTTCCCTCCGCCCCTGGGAGAGTGGGACGGGGCAGACTCCACGACAGGGCGGATTGTCGGAGGAGAAGGTTTGTCGGCCGAGACACCTCTCAATCTGGCGGCCCCACCAAACTCAAAACATTACAACGGACGCTCCCGAGCCCTTTAAATATTTATTATCTACAAATGAATATTGTAACTTTTACATAATTACCGCATGTAATTATCATAATGAGACCAGCCATACATAATTAATCAGCTCAATATTCAGCCCATCCTCCGGTGTAATGTATAATTTACCCAAATCGTTTAATAAAACATTAAATCAATAGATCCTCACAGTGACATGTATCGCAGTTCATTTGGGAGCGTAGTCAATCGCCACAAATCTTTACATCAAATTTACAGCACAGAAACAGGCCGTTCGGCCCATCTGGTCTGTGCTGGTGTTTATGCTCCACACGAGCCTCCTCCCTCCCTACTTCATCTCAGCCTATCAGCATATCCTTCTATCCCTTTCTCTCTCAAGCTTCCCCTTAAATCCATCTACGTTATTCCCCTCAACCACTCCATGTGGGAGTGAGTTCCACATTCTCACCACTCTCTGGGTAAAGAAGTTTCTCCTGAATTCCCCTATTGGATTTATTAGTGACTCTCTTATATTTATGGCCCCCTAGTTCTGGTCTCCCCCCACAAGGGGAAACATCTTCTCTACGTCTACCCTATCGAGACCCTTCATAATTTTAAAGACCTCTATCAGGTCCCCCCTCAGCCTTCTCTTTTCTAGAGAAAAGAGTCCCAGTCTGTTCAGTCTTTCCTGATAGTTATAACCTCTCAGTTCTGGTATCATCCTTGTAAATCTTTCTTGCCCCTTCTCCAATGCCTCTATATCCTTTTTTTGTAATATGGAGACCAGAGCTGTGCCCAGTGCTCCAAGTGTGGTCTAACCAAGGTATATGGAGACCAGAACTGTGCACAGTACTCCAAGTGTGGTCTAACCATGGTATATGGAGACCAGAACTGTGCCCAGTACTCCAAGTGTGGTCTAACCATGGTATATGGAGACCAGAACTGTGCCCAGTACTCCAAGTGTGGTCTAACCATGGTATATGGAGACCAGAACTGTGCCCAGTACTCCAAGTGTGGTCTGACCATGGTATATGGAGACCAGAACTGTGCCCAGTACTCCAAGTGTGGTCTAACCATGGTATATGGAGACCAGAACTGTGCCCAGTGCTCCAAGTGTGGTCTAACCAAGGTATATGGAGACCAGAACTGTGCACAGTGCTCCAAGTGTGGTCTAACCATGGTATATGGAGACCAGAACTGTGCCCAGTACTCCAAGTGTGGTCTAACCAAGGTATATGGAGACCAGAACTGTGCACAGTGCTCCAAGTGTGGTCTAACCATGGTATATGGAGACCAGAACTGTGCCCAGTACTCCAAGTGTGGTCTAACCATGGTATATGGAGACCAGAACTGTGCCCAGTGCTCCAAGTGTGGTCTAACCAAGGTATATGGAGACCAGAACTGTGCCCAGTGCTCCAAGTGTGGTCTAACCAAGGTATATGGAGACCAGAACTGTGCCCAGTGCTCCAAGTGTGGTCTAACCAAGGTATATGGAGACCAGAACTGTGCACAGTGCTCCAAGTGTGGTCTAACCAAGGTTCTATACAAGGTTAACACAACTTCTCTGCTTTTCAATTCTATCCCTCTAGAAATATAGCGACTTCTTTTTACTGTGGTTGTGGTTTTGAGGCCTGCTCCATTCTACGCTGAGAAACCGGGGTGAAAGGTCAAGGCCGATCGCTCCCGCTCTCACCGAGAGTGAAACGAGCAGGAGAGATGAGGTCAATTAAAATTGGGCAACTCCGAGCAACCTAGGTTAGAAATCTCGGGGTGCGGTGCGCACTACCGGGGAGCGTCACACTGACTTCCTGTCACACTTACTTCCTGTCACACTTTGGCCATTGGCACTTCAATTGCCACACCTCAGACTCACCGCGAGCAATGTCACGGGAGATCTGCCAGTAGCCAATAAATACCCAAAGAACTGAAAGGAGTCTTAATCCTCTAATAGACTCAAATTGGGCAGAGGCCTCAAACTGAGAACAGGCTTTCCGGCCTGCTAAACCTGCTGCACCCACAGCCCATGTCCAATCCTCCAACCTCACGGTTGGTTTACCCATTTAAATATTGCCTGATCCCCAAATACAAGGGAGAAGGAAAGACTCAGAGGCTCAGTGGTAGCTGCACTGTCGGAGGGTCGGTACTGAGGGAGCGCTGCACTGTCGGAGGGTCAGTACCGAGGGAGCGCTGCACTGTCGGAGGGTCAGTACTGAGGGAGCGCTGCACTGTCGGAGGGTCAGTACTGAGGGAGCGCTGCACTGTCGGAGGGTCAGTACTGAGGGAGTGCTGCACTGTTGGAGGGTCAGTGCTGAGGGAGCGCTGCACTGTCGGAGGGTCAGTACTGAGGGAGCGCTGCACTGTCGGAGGGTCAGTACTGAGGGAGCGCTGCACTTTCGGAGGGTCGGTACTGAGGGAGCGCTGCACTGTCGGAGGGTCAGTACTGAGGGAGCGCTGCACTGTCGGAGGGTCAGTGCTGAGGGAGCGCTGCACTGTCGGAGGGTCAGTACTGAGGGAGCGCTGCACTGTCGGAGGGTCAGTACTGAGGGAGCGCTGCACTGTTGGAGCGTCAGTACTGAGGGAACGCTGAACTGTCGGAGGGTCAGTACTGAGGGAGCGCTGCACTGTCGGAGGGTCAGTACTGAAGGAGTGCTGAACTGTCGGGGGGTCAGTACTGAGGGAGCGCTGCACTGTCGGAGGGTCAGTACCGAGGGAGCGCTGCACTGTCGGGGGGTCAGTACTGAGGGAGCGCTGCACTGTCGGAGGGTCAGTACTGAGGGAGCGCTGCACTGTCGGAGGGTCAGTACTGAGGGAGCGCTGAACTGTCGGAGGGTCAGTACTGAGGGAGCGCTGCACTGTCGGAGGGTCAGTACTGAAGGAGTGCTGAACTGTCGGGGGGTCAGTACTGAGGGAGCGCTGCACTGTCGGAGGGTCAGTACCGAGGGAGCGCTGCACTGTCGGGGGGTCAGTACTGAGGGAGCGCTGCACTGTCGGAGGGTCAGTACTGAGGGAGCGCTGCACTGTCGGAGGGTCAGTACTGAGGGAGCGCTGAACTGTCGGAGGGTCAGTACTGAGGGAGCGCTGCACTGTCGGAGGGTCAGTACTGAGGGAGTGCTGCACTGTCGGAGGGTCAGTACTGAGGGAGCGCTGAACTGTCGGAGGGTCGGTACTGAGGGAGCGCTGCACTGTCGGAGGGTCAGTACTGAGGGAGCGCTGCACTGTCGGAGGGTCAGTACTGAGGGAGTGCTGCACTGTCGGAGGGTCAGTACTGAGGGAGCGCTGCACTGTCGGAGGGTCAGTACCGAGGGAGCGCCGCACTGTCGGAGGATCAGTACCGAGGGAGCGCTGCACTGTCGGAGGGTCGGTACTGAGGGAGCGCTGCACTGTCGGAGGGTCAGTACCGAGGGAGCGCTGCACTGTCGGAGGGTCAGTACTGAGGGAGCGCCGCACTGTCGGAGGGTCGGTACCGAGGGAGCGCTGCACTGTCGGAGGGTCAGTACTGAGGGAGCGCTGCACTGTCGGAGGGTCGGTACTGAGGGAGTGCTGCACTGTCGGAGGTGCCGTCTTTCGGATGAGACATTAAACCGAGGGCCCCGTCTGCCCCTCTCAGATGGAGGTAAAAGATCCCACGGCCGCTATTGGAAGAAGAGCAGGGGGAGTTCTCCCCCGGTGTCCTGGGGCCGATATTTATCCCTCAACCAACACCGAAAAACGGATTATCTGGGTCATTATCACATCGCTGTTTGTGGGATCTTGCTGTGCGCAAATTGGCCGCCGTGTTTTCCTACATTACAACAGTGACTACACTTCAAAAAGTACTTCATTGGCTGTAAAGCGCTTTGGGACGTCCTGAGGTTGTGAAAGGCGCTATAGAAATGCAAGTCTCTCTTTCTATTAACTCGTGGTCCTGGTTTCAGTGTCAAGGGTGGTAAATTTCTCAGTACTTCGACCTTCTGAGTTTGGTCGTGAGGCATCGACCCGCTGACATTTTCTGGTGTCGTGTGGCCCTCTGTGAGATTGAGAACTTCACGTTGTTTATTCCTGTGAACTCCACCACGACAAGTAACTGGGCTCCGCTGCCTGCGTTCAATTCACTGGGATACCTTTACAGCCACCGGAGACAGAAGGCCTACATCCAATCTCTCCAGGCCTGGTGTGGACGGAGGGCCCAGAGCTGAAAGGATAGGATCTATTCCTGGGCCACAAGCAGAGTCAAATTTGATCTGGACCAAACATGGCTGCCCTGCCCCCAACAAACATGGCTGCCCTGCCCCCCCAACAAACATGGCTGCCCTGCCCCCAACAAACATGGCTGCCCTGCCCCCAACAATCATGGCTGCCCAGCCCCCAACAAACATGGCTGCCCTGCCCCCAACAAACATGGCTGCCCTGCCCCCAACAATCATGGCTGCCCTGCCCCCAACAATCATGGCTGCCCTGCCCCCAACAATCATGGCTGCCCAGCCCCCAACAATCATGGCTGCCCAGCCCCCAACAAATACCTTTCTTCTGGTAAACCCTCCACCCTCCCCCGGCCTCTCTCCACAGCTCGAGACTGAGAAGAAGTTGCCGAGGCAACTGCTTGCTGTGCCCGAAAGGCGGCTAAGGACGCTTGCTCCGAACTGGGGCAGGGCTGGGCAGCCGTGTTTGTCGCGGGCAGGGCGGCCGAGTTGTGTCACGGGCAGGCAGCCATTTTTGTCCTGGGCAGAGGAGAGCTGCAGGGTGTCCATGTTTGTTTGGGGGGGGGGTGCAGGGTGGCCATGTTTGTTGTGGGGGGCAGGGTGGCCATGTTTGTTGGGGGGCAGGGTGACCATGTTTGTTGTGGGGGGCAGGGTGGCCATGTTTGTTGTGGGGGGCAGGGTGGCCATGTTTGTTGGGGGGCAGGGTGACCATGTTTGTTGGGGGCAGGGTGACCATGTTTGTTGGGGGGCAGGGTGACCATGTTTGTTGTGGGGGGCAGGGTGGCCATGTTTGTTGTGGGGGGCAGGGTGGCCATGTTTGTTGGGGGGCAGGGTGACCATGTTTGTTGGGGGCAGGGTGACCATGTTTGTTGGGGGCAGGGTGACCATGTTTGTTGGGGGGCAGGGTGACCATGTTTGTTGTGGGGGGCAGGGTGGCCATGTTTGTTGTGGGGGGCAGGGTGGCCATGTTTGTTGGGGGGCAGGGTGACCATGTTTGTTGGGGGCAGGGTGACCATGTTTGTTGGGGGGCAGGGTGACCATGTTTGTTGTGGGGGGCAGGGTGGCCATGTTTGTTGTGGGGGGCAGGGTGGCCATGTTTGTTGGGGGGCAGGGTGACCATGTTTGTTGGGGGCAGGGTGACCATGTTTGTTGGGGGCAGGGTGACCATGTTTGTTGGGGGGCAGGGTGACCATGTTTGTTGTGGGGGGCAGGGTGGCCATGTTTGTTGGGGGGCAGGGTGACCATGTTTGTTGGGGGGCAGGGTGACCATGTTTGTTGGGGGGCAGGGTGACCATGTTTGTTGGGGGGCAGGGTGACCATGTTTGTTGGGTGGGGCAGGGTGGCCATGTTTGTTGGGGGCAGGGTGGCCATGTTTGTTGGGTGGGGCAGGGTGACCATGTTTGTTGGGTGCGGCAGGGTGACCATGTTTGTTGGGGGGCAGGGTGGCCATGTTTGTTGGGGGGCAGGGTGACCATGTTTGTTGGGGGCAGGGTGACCATGTTTGTTGGGGGGCAGGGTGACCATGTTTGTTGGGTGGGGCAGGGTGACCATGTTTGTTGGGTGGGGCAGGGTGACCATGTTTGTTGGGTGCGGCAGGGTGACCATGTTTGTTGGGGGGCAGGGTGACCATGTTTGTTGGGGGGCAGGGTGGCCATGTTTGTTGGGGGGCAGGGTGGCCATGTTTGTTGGGGGCAGGGTGACCATGTTTGTTGGGTGGGGCAGGGTGACCATGTTTGTTGGGTGGGGCAGGGTGACCATGTTTGTTGGGGGCAGGGTGACCATGTTTGTTGGGGGGCAGGGTGACCATGTTTGTTGGGTGGGGCAGGGTGACCATGTTTGTTGGGGGGCAGGGTGACCATGTTTGTTGGGTGGGGCAGGGTGACCATGTTTGTTGGGTGGGGCAGGGTGACCATGTTTGTTGGGTGGGGCAGGGTGACCATGTTTGTTGGGTGGGGCAGGGTGACCATGTTTGTTGGGTGGGGCAGGGTGGCCATGTTTGTTGGGTGGGGCAGGGTGACCATGTTTGTTGGGGGCAGGGTGACCATGTTTGTTGGGTGGGGCAGGGTGACCATGTTTGTTGGGTGGGGCAGGGTGACCATGTTTGTTGGGGGGCAGGGTGACCATGTTTGTTGGGTGGGGCAGGGTGACCATGTTTGTTGGGGGGCAGGGTGACCATGTTTGTTGGGTGGGGCAGGGTGACCATGTTTGTTGGGTGGGGCAGGGTGACCATGTTTGTTGGGTGGGGCAGGGTGACCATGTTTGTTGGGGGGCAGGGTGACCATGTTTGTTGGGTGGGGCAGGGTGGCCATGTTTGTTGGGGGCAGGGTGACCATGTTTGTTGGGTGGGGCAGGGTGACCATGTTTGTTGGGTGGGGCAGGGTGACCATGTTTGTTGGGTGGGGCAGGGTGGCCATGTTTGTTGGGGGGCAGGGTGACCATGTTTGTTGGGGGGCAGGGTGACCATGTTTGTTGGGTGGGGCAGGGTGACCATGTTTGTTGGGTGGGGCAGGGTGACCATGTTTGTTGGGGGGCAGGGTGACCATGTTTGTTGGGGGGCAGGGTGGCCATGTTTGTTGGGGGCAGGGTGACCATGTTTGTTGGGTGGGGCAGGGTGACCATGTTTGTTGGGTGGGGCAGGGTGACCATGTTTGTTGGGTGGGGCAGGGTGGCCATGTTTGTTGGGGGCAGGGTGACCATGTTTGTTGGGGGGCAGGGTGACCATGTTTGTTGGGGGGCAGGGTGGCCATGTTTGTTGGGTGGGGCAGGGTGACCATGTTTGTTGGGGGGCAGGGTGACCATGTTTGTTGGGGGGCAGGGTGGCCATGTTTGTTGGGGGGCAGGGTGACCATGTTTGTTGGGTGGGGCAGGGTGACCATGTTTGTTGGGGGGCAGGGTGACCATGTTTGTTGGGTGGGGCAGGGTGGCCATGTTTGTTGGGTGGGGCAGGGTGACCATGTTTGTTGGGTGGGGCAGGGTGACCATGTTTGTTGGGTGGGGCAGGGTGGCCATGTTTGTTGGGTGGGGCAGGGTGACCATGTTTGTTGGGGGCAGGGTGACCATGTTTGTTGGGTGGGGCAGGGTGGCCATGTTTGTTGGGTGGGGCAGGGTGGCCATGTTTGTTGGGGGCAGGGTGACCATGTTTGTTGGGGGGCAGGGTGACCATGTTTGTTGGGTGGGGCAGGGTGGCCATGTTTGTTGGGGGGCAGGGTGGCCATGTTTGTTGGGGGCAGGGTGACCATGTTTGTTGGGTGGGGCAGGGTGACCATGTTTGTTGGGGGGGCAGGGTGGCCATGTTTGTTGGGGGCAGGGTGGCCATGTTTGTTGGGTGGGGCAGGGTGGCCATGTTTGTTGGGGGGCAGGGTGGCCATGTTTGTTGGGGGCAGGGTGACCATGTTTGTTGGGTGGGGCAGGGTGACCATGTTTGTTGGGTGGGGCAGGGTGACCATGTTTGTTGGGGGGCAGGGTGGCCATGTTTGTTGGGGGGCAGGGTGACCATGTTTGTTGGGGGGGCAGGGTGGCCATGTTTGTTGGGGGGCAGGGTAACCATGTTTGTTGGGGGGGCAGGGTGGCCATGTTTGTTGGGGGGGCAGGGTGGCCATATTTGTTGGGGGCAGGGTGGCCATGTTTGTTGGGGGGGCAGGTTGGCCATGTTTGTTGGGGGCAGGGTGGCCATGTTTGTTGGGGGCAGGGTGACCATGTTTGTTGGGTGGGGCAGGGTGGCCATGTTTGTTGAGTGGGGCAGGGTGGCCATGTTTGTTGGGGGCAGGGTGGCCATGTTTGTTGGGGGCAGGGTGACCATGTTTGTTGGGTGGGGCAGGGTGGCCATGTTTGTTGGGTGGGGCAGGGTGGCCATGTTTGTTGGGGGCAGGGTGACCATGTTTGTTGGGTGGGGCAGGGTGACCATGTTTGTTGGGGGGGGCAGGGTGGCCATGTTTGTTGGGGGCAGGGTGGCCATGTTTGTTGGGGGGGCAGGGTGGCCATGTTTGTTGGGGGCAGGGTGGCCATGTTTGTTGGGGGCAGGGTGACCATGTTTGTTGGGGGCAGGGTGACCATGTTTGTTGGGTGGGGCAGGGTGACCATGTTTGTTGGGTGGGGCAGGGTGACCATGTTTGTTGGGTGGGGCAGGGTGACCATGTTTGTTGGGGGGCAGGGTGACCATGTTTGTTGGGTGGGGCAGGGTGACCATGTTTGTTGGGTGGGGCAGGGTGGCCATGTTTGTTGGGGGCAGGGTGACCATGTTTGTTGGGTGGGGCAGGGTGACCATGTTTGTTGGGTGGGGCAGGGTGACCATGTTTGTTGGGTGGGGCAGGGTGGCCATGTTTGTTGGGGGGCAGGGTGACCATGTTTGTTGGGGGGCAGGGTGACCATGTTTGTTGGGTGGGGCAGGGTGACCATGTTTGTTGGGTGGGGCAGGGTGACCATGTTTGTTGGGGGGCAGGGTGACCATGTTTGTTGGGGGGCAGGGTAGCCATGTTTGTTGGGGGCAGGTTGACCATGTTTGTTGGGTGGGGCAGGGTGACCATGTTTGTTGGGTGGGGCAGGGTGGCCATGTTTGTTGGGGGCAGGGTGACCATGTTTGTTGGGTGGGGCAGGGTGACCATGTTTGTTGGGGGGCAGGGTGACCATGTTTGTTGGGGGGCAGGGTGGCCATGTTTGTTGGGGGCAGGGTGACCATGTTTGTTGGGTGGGGCAGGGTGGCCATGTTTGTTGGGGGGCAGGGTGACCATGTTTGTTGGGGGGGCAGGGTGGCCATGTTTGTTGGGGGGCAGGGTGACCATGTTTGTTGGGTGGGGCAGGGTGACCATGTTTGTTGGGTGGGGCAGGGTGACCATGTTTGTTGGGTGGGGCAGGGTGACCATGTTTGTTGGGGGCAGGGTGACCATGTTTGTTGGGTGGGGCAGGGTGGCCATGTTTGTTGGGTGGGGCAGGGTGGCCATGTTTGTTGGGGGCAGGGTGACCATGTTTGTTGGGGGGCAGGGTGACCATGTTTGTTGGGTGGGGCAGGGTGGCCATGTTTGTTGGGGGGCAGGGTGGCCATGTTTGTTGGGGGCAGGGTGACCATGTTTGTTGGGTGGGGCAGGGTGACCATGTTTGTTGGGGGGGGGCAGGGTGGCCATGTTTGTTGGGGGCAGGGTGGCCATGTTTGTTGGGGGGGCAGGGTGGCCATGTTTGTTGGGGGCAGGGTGGCCATGTTTGTTGGGGGCAGGGTGACCATGTTTGTTGGGGGGCAGGGTGACCATGTTTGTTGGGTGGGGCAGGGCGGCCATGTTTGTTGGGGGGCAGGGTAGCCATGTTTGTTGGGGGCAGGGTGGCCATGTTTGTTGGGGGCAGGGTGACCATGTTTGTTGGGTGGGGCAGGGTGACCATGTTTGTTGGGTGGGGCAGGGTGACCATGTTTGTTGGGTGGGGCAGGGTGACCATGTTTGTTGGGGGGCAGGGTGGCCATGTTTGTTGGGTGGGGCAGGGTGACCATGTTTGTTGGGTGGGGCAGGGTGACCATGTTTGTTGGGGGGCAGGGTGGCCATGTTTGTTGGGGGGCAGGGTGACCATGTTTGTTGGGGGGGCAGGGTGGCCATGTTTGTTGGGGGGCAGGGTAACCATGTTTGTTGGGGGGGCAGGGTGGCCATGTTTGTTGCGGGGGCAGGGTGGCCATGTTTGTTGGGGGGGGCAGGGTGGCCATGTTTGTTGGGGGCAGGGTGGCCATGTTTGTTGGGGGCAGGGTGACCATGTTTGTTGGGTGAGGCAGGGTGGCCATGTTTGTTGGGTGGGGCAGGGTGGCCATGTTTGTTGGGGGCAGGGTGGCCATGTTTGTTGGGGGCAGGGTGACCATGTTTGTTGGGGGGGCAGGGTGGCCATGTTTGTTGGGTGGGGCAGGGTGGCCATGTTTGTTGGGGGCAGGGTGGCCATGTTTGTTGGGGGGCAGGGTGACCATGTTTGTTGGGGGGGCAGGGTGGCCATGTTTGTTGGGGGCAGGGTGACCGTGTTTGTTGGGTGGGGCAGGGTGACCATGTTTGTTGGGGGGCAGGGTGACCATGTTTGTTGGGGGCAGGGTGACCATGTTTGTTGGGTGGGGCAGGGTGACCATGTTTGTTGGGGGGGCAGGGTGACCATGTTTGTTGGGGGGCAGGGTGACCATGTTTGTTGGGTGGGGCAGGGTGGCCATGTTTGTTGGGGGGCAGGGTGGCCATGTTTGTTGGAGGCAGGGTGACCATGTTTGTTGGGTGGGGCAGGGTGACCATGTTTGTTGGGGGGGGCAGGGTGGCCATGTTTGTTGGGGGCAGGGTGGCCATGTTTGTTGGGGGGGCAGGGTGGCCATGTTTGTTGGGGGCAGGGTGGCCATGTTTGTTGGGGGCAGGGTGACCATGTTTGTTGGGGGGCAGGGTGACCATGTTTGTTGGGTGGGGCAGGGTGGCCATGTTTGTTGGGGGGCAGGGTGGCCATGTTTGTTGGGGGCAGGGTGACCATGTTTGTTGGGTGGGGCAGGGTGACCATGTTTGTTGGGTGGGGCAGGGTGACCATGTTTGTTGGGGGGCAGGGTGGCCATGTTTGTTGGGGGGCAGGGTGACCATGTTTGTTGGGGGGCAGGGTGGCCATGTTTGTTGGGGGGCAGGGTAACCATGTTTGTTGGGGGGGCAGGGTGGCCATGTTTGTTGGGGGGGCAGGGTGGCCATATTTGTTGGGGGCAGGGTGGCCATGTTTGTTGGGGGGGCAGGGTGGCCATGTTTGTTGGGGGCAGGGTGGCCATGTTTGTTGGGGGCAGGGTGACCATGTTTGTTGGGTGGGGCAGGGTGGCCATGTTTGTTGGGTGGGGCAGGGTGGCCATGTTTGTTGGGGGGCAGGGTGGCCATGTTTGTTGGGGGCAGGGTGACCATGTTTGTTGGGGGGGCAGGGTGGCCATGTTTGTTGGGTGGGGCAGGGTGGCCATGTTTGTTGGGGGCAGGGTGGCCTTGTTTGTTAGGGGCAGGGTGGCCATGTTTATTGGGGGGGCAGGGTGGCCATGTTTATTGGGGGGGCAGGGTGACCATGTTTATTGGGGGGACAGGGTGGCCATGTTTGTAGGGGGCAGGGTGACCATGTTTGTTGGGGGCAGGGTGACCATGTTTGTTGGGGGCAGGGTGGCCATGTTTATTGGGGGGGCAGGGTGGCCATGTTTATTGGGGGGGGCAGGGTGGCCATGTTTATTGGGGGGGGCAGGGTGGCCATGTTTGTTGGGGGCAGGGTGGCCATGTTTGTAGGGGGCAGGGTGACCATGTTTGTAGGGGGCAGGGTGGCCATGTTTGAGTCTGAACCTTTCAACCATCCTGAGCTATATTGATATTTGAACTAATCAGATGCCATTGATAAAGACTCCGAGTTGCCACTGCTCGGTTTCTGATTAATACGTTTTCAAACGTTTGTGACACATTCTGACGATTTGGATGGAAATCTACTCCAACGCAAGAGGAAGTTTTAACAAACTTGCTGACTTAGTGATCTGTAATTAACACGAGGGCGAGGTGCCCTCCTCAGATCATTGAGCAGCACCCAGGGCGAGGCCTCCTGAGTCATCGGAACTGGTTCGTCAGGATAATCCGTCTGGTTCCCACGCTTCCCACTAAAGATGGATGTTAAAGATCTCGCGGCAACTTTTGGAAGGAGGGGGGCAAGGGGGGTAGGGGGAGGGGGAGGGTGGGCGGGGAGGGGGAGGGGGAGTTCTCCCCGGCCTCCTGAGGCCTACATTCCTGCTTCAACCGACGCCATTAAAAGGAAGCAGATTCGCCGGTCGGTTTGTGGGATCTTGCCTTGTGCAAAATGGCCGCCGCCTTGGCCAAAATTCACCGTGCAAGTACGACCTTTTAATTAGCGCCGAGCGGCCTAACTAAAGGAGGCAGGCGCGGTGTCGGACAACAGAACGATGGGTTAGAGAAACAGGAGCGGGGTTGCCGTGACGATGCTGCTTCTCAGGGGGTTGGGGACGAGTGGCGGGGTTTTTTTTTTCCTCCTTTCGAACGGCCTGGGTGAGTTTCATTCTTATTTTTTTGTTGTTAAGAGAGTTTCATTAAGTCCCGTCGGCAGGCCGTCCTTTGTCGGGGCTTGTTCCAAGGCGCCTGAGGGGGCCACTGCACCCTGGGAAAGACGCAGGCCAAAAAATAGAAATAAGCAATTCAGGCCCTGGAAAACCGAGCGAGACTCAAGGCCGTGTTCAGACAGGACTGTTATCCCTTCGGGAATCTGGCGTCGCATTCTCAGATTCGAAGCTGCTTTACTGTGCGAGATTTTCAAAATGGAGGCACCCGCCTGGGAGACGGGCACAAAATGGCGGCGAGCCAGAGACTGATTCACTGCCGTGAAGCATCGGGGTTTTTTTTTTTCGCTTAGAAGCCGCTGTTGGCCGTGGCTCAGTGGGTTTCTCTCTCTTGCCTCTGAGTCGTGGGTATCGAGCCCCCACTCCAGAGACTCGAGCACAAAATCCAGGCCGACGCTCCCCGGTGCCGGTACTGAGGGGGCGCCGCGCTGTCGGAGGCGCCGTCTTTCGGATGAGACGTTAAACCGAGGGCCCCGTCTGGCCCCTCTCAGGTGGACGTAAAAGATCCCACGGCCGCTACTGGAAGAAGAGCAGGGGGGAGTTCTCCCCGGTGTCCTGGGGCCGATATTTATCCCTCGACCAACATCACTAAAAAACAGATGATCCGGGTCATTATCACATTTGTGGGATCTTGCTGTGCGCAAATTGGCTGCCGCGTTTCCTACATTACAACAGTGACTGCACTTCGAAACTACTTCATTGGCTGTAAAGGGCTTTGGGATGTGCTAGGCGCTATAGAAATGCAAATTCTATCTTATTTTACACCGTTTTTCCCTCAGAATTTCCCGTGGTCGCGGAGCAGATCGGTAAGAGTGACAGGAGGGTAAAACGCTCGCAGTCAGCCGCGGGATGTTGCTTTGTTTGCGCCAGGTCCGGCCGTATTGCGTGCGGCCTTCGAGTGAAGTTCGCGCTCCGAGTTCCCAATCTCGGCCGGGTGGAACGGGGCAGGTGCGAAAGAGGAACCGAGCGAGCCAGGAAACTTTATTGATCACGTCGTCGAGACGTCCCAAAGCCAATGAGGTACTTTCTGAAGTGCAGTCACTGTTGTGATGTAGGAAACGCGGCAGCCAATTTGCGCACAGCAAGATCCCACAAACAGCAATGTGATAAATGACCCAGACAATCTGTTTATTAGTGATGTTGGTCGAGGGATAAATATCGGCCCCAGGACACCGGGGAGAACTCCCCCCTGCTCTTCTTCCAATAGCGGCCCGCGGGATCTTTTACGTCCGCCCGAGAGGGGCAGACGGGGCCCTCGGTTTAACGTCTCATCCGAAAGACGGGCGCCTCCGACAGTGCGGCGCTCCCTCAGTGTTGCACTGGGAGTGTCGGGCCTGGATTATGTGCTCGAGTCTCTGGAGCGGGGGGCTCGAATTCGCGACCAGGAGGCGAGAGCCACGGCCGACCGGGCGTGAAGCCGGCGTCGTGGACGGGCTGCCCGCCACCGCGGCCGCCCGCGTTCCACCGTCCGCTGCGTCCGACTTGCGAGAGAGCGCTGGCCGAGTCGGGCCTCAGTCAGACAGGGCCCTATACCCAGGGGAAGCAGAGTGAGTTTACAATGCAATTAAATCTTTCTCCCTCACTGCGGGGGGGGTGGTGGGTGAGAGAGGCCGGAGTTTTTCGAATTCTAACCTGACAGTAACAAATGGAGGCCTGTTCAGCCATTCTTGCTTCAATTTGTCTCCTCCTTCCCTTTAATCAATTGTCCCCCTCACGGGCCTGACAGGCCCAGACTCTGATGTTTTATGGTTCCCGGGAAGATGGAGCCAGCAGCTTAAAGGAGTTCCCGTTAAGCGTCAGTCGCTCTGTCAGTGCTGCTCTCGCCTCTGAGTCAGAAGGCTTAAGCCCAAACTCCCAGAGACCTGAGCCTGCTTTTGTCACCTCCCGACTCTGACTATTCCAACCCTCTCCCGGTCGACCGCCCGCGTTCCTCCCTCCTTGGCCATCGACTCATCCAAAGCTCTGCTGCCCCCCCGCCCCCCCCCCCCTCCGTGTCCTAACTCGCACCAAGTCCCGTTCGCCCAGAGGCGAGAGTGCGGCCTGCTGAGCCAGGGGCCTGACACGTTCAGGACCGTTAGCCCAGCTGATCCCTCAGAGACTGCTGATATTTCCTTCGTTAGCTGGCGGCCTTTTCCGGCCTGAGAGAAGGCGGATTTCGGGCAGCTTGGGGGTGTGTGTGTGATCGGTGGCCGGGGTGGACGATGGGCTGAGATCCGTCCATTGCTCGGTCCGCTCTCGCTAACTGTCGGATTCGGCTGCCTGAGTTAATTCTCCCGGATTCTGTAACGCTGGGGGCCCAGATCACAACTGGGAGACAGCCCTGTACAGAGTGTGGATGATCGCTGGTACAGGACTGTAAGGGTTAATGTCCTCAGCACAGACACAGGCAGGACGCGTGTTTATATATACAGGTTATACGCAGGACGTGTGTTTAGATATACAGGCTGTACGCAGGACGCGTGTTTTTATATATACAGGCTGTACGCAGGACGCGTGTTTATGTATACAGGCTGTACGCAGGACGTGTGTTTATATATACAGGCTGTACGCAGAACGCGTGTTTATATATACAGACTGTACGCAGGACGTGCGTTTAAATATACAGGTTGGACGCAGGACGTGTGTTTATATATACAGGCTGGACACAGGACGTGTGTTTATATATACAGGCTGTACGCAGGACGCGTGTTTATATATACAGGCTGTACGCAGGATGCGTGTTTAAATATACAGGTTGGACGCAGGACGTGTGTTTATATATACAGGCTGGACGCAGGACATGTGTTTATATATACAGGCTGTACGCAGGACGCGTGTATATATACAGGCTGTGCACAGGATGCGTGTTTATATATACAGGTTGGATGCAGGACGTGTGTTTATATATACAGGCTGTACACAGGATGCGTGTTTATATATACAGGTTGGATGCAGGACGTGTGTTTATATATACAGGCTGTACACAGGATGCGTGTTTATATATATAGGCTGTACACAGGATTTGTGTTTATATATACAGGCTGTACGCAGGATGTGTGTTATATATACAGGCTGTACACAAGACGTGTGTTTATATATACAGGCTGTACGCAGGGCGTGTTTTATGTACACAGTCTGTATGCAGGGCGTGTTTTATGTACACAGTCTGTATACAGGGTGTGTTTTATGTACACAGGCTGTATACAGGGCGTGTTTTATGTACACAGGCTGTACACAGGGTGTGTTTTATGTGCACAGGCTGTACACAGGGCGAGTTTTATGTACACAGTCTGTGCACAGGCATGTTTTATGCACACAGTCTGTACACCGGCCGTGTTTTATGTACACAGTCTGTACACTGGGCGTGTTTTATGTACACAGTCTGTACACAGGGCTTGTTTATGTACACAGGCTGTACACAGGGTGTGTTTTATGTACACAGGCTGTACACAGGGTGTGTTTTATGTACACAGGCTGTACACGGGGTGTGTTTTATGTACACAGGCTGTACACTGGGCGTATTTTATGTACACAGGCTGTACACAGGGTGTGTTTTATGTACACAGGCTGTACACAGGGCGTGTTTTATGTACACAGGCTGTACACAGGGTGTGTTTTATGTGCACAGCTGTACACAGGGCGAGTTTTATGTACACAGTCTGTGCACAGGGCATGTTTTATGCACACAGTCTGTACACCGGCCATGTTTTATGTACACAGTCTGTACACTGGGCGTGTTTTATGTACACAGTCTGTACACAGGGCTTGTTTTATGTACACAGGCTGTACACATGGTGTGTTTTATGTACACAGGCTGTACACAGGGTGTGTTTTATGTACACAGGCTGTACACAGGGTGTGTTTATGTACACAGGCTGTACACAGGGTGTGTTTTATGTGCACAGGCTGTACACAGGGCGAGTTTTATGTACACAGTCTGTGCACAGGGCATGTTTTATGCACACAGTCTGTACACCGGCCGTGTTTTATGTACACAGTCTGTACACTGGGCGTGTTTTATGTACACAGTCTGTACACAGGGCTTGTTTTATGTACACAGGCTGTACACAGGGTGTGTTTTATGTACACAGGCTGTACACAGGGTGTGTTTTATGTACACAGGCTGTACACAGGGTGTGTTTTATGTACACAGGCTGTACACGGGGTGTGTTTTATGTACACAGGCTGTACACTGGGCGTATTTTATGTACACAGGCTGTACACAGGGCGTGTTTTATGTACACAGTCTGTACACAGGGCGTGTTTTATGTACACAGTCTGTACCCAATGTTTGATGGGGCTCAGGTCCCTCACTCTGAATGAACTTTCCTTCTGTTGTCGAGGTAGCCAGTCGCTTTCATACACCACAGACACGAGGAGTATCACCGCATGTCTCACTAAGGGAGGTTTCTGCCCTCCACGTAACTCCCTCCCATCTCGGCACAACTTGAAGCGGGGGAGGGGTGGGGGGGCGAGGAGTGTTACAGGACCGAAGTCACGTTTAAATCCAAGCTTTAAATTATCAGGACCCCCCTCTCTCCTCCTCCTGGGCCTCAGAGGGTCCCACAGTCCACAGGTAACATGGGCGAAATTTCACTGCACCATGGGAAAGGTCACTGGGGGGTGGGTCAGGGGTCAGGGACTACTGTAGAAAAGACAAGAAAGAACAAACTTGTATTTCTATAGCGCCTTTCACGACCTCAGGGCGTCCCAAAGCCCTTCTTTGAAGTGTAGTCACTGTTGTAAATGAAGGAAACCTGGCAGCCAATTTGCGCACAGCAAGATCCCACAAACAGCAATGACCCAGGTCCTCAGCTTATTTTAGTGATGTTGGTTGAGGGATAAATATCGGCCCCAGGACCCCGGGGAGAACTCCCCCTGCTCTTCTTCCAATAGTGGCCGTGGGATCTTTTACGTCCACCTGAGAGGGGCAGACGGGGCCCTCGGTTTAACGTCTCATCTGAAAGACGGCACCTCCGACAGTGCAGCACTCCCTCAGTACTGGCACTGGGAGTGTCGGTCTGGATTATGGGCTCAAGTTTCCAGAGTGGGGGCTCGAACCCACGACCTTCTGAGTCAGAGATGAGAGAGAGAGAGTGCTGTCCACTGAGACACTTCCAAGCTGATTCCTGATACCAAGTGTCTGGTGGGTTTTGGCTGCTCTGGTATAGCACGGGTTAGATACAGAGTAAAGGCTCCCTCTACACTGTCCCATCAAACACTCCCAGGGCAGGTACAGGGTTAGATACAGAGTAAAGCTCCCTCTACACTGTCCCATCAAAAACTCCCAGGGCAGGTACAGGGTTAGATACAGAGTAAAGCTCCCTCTTACACTGTCCCATCAAACACTCCCAGGGCAGGTACAGGGTTAGATACAGAGTAAAGCTCCCTCTACACTGTCCCATCAGCCATGATCCGATTGAACGGCGGAGCAGCTCGAGGGGCTGATTGGCCTCCTCCTGCTCCTCTTTCTTCTGCTCTTGTGGTCTGTTCCCTCCATGGAAACACGGCTCAGTTTCTCATTCGCAAGTGATGAATTAATATTTTAAAAGTAATTATTAATGCTCTAATCAGGCTGCGTGCCTGCAGATGCCAGTGTTTATTGCCGTATGGGCTGGTACTGTAATATCCTTTAATTATTTCAGAGCCGGCTCCAGGCCCATTAGCTTGCAATATCCATGGCCAAGCTCAAGGCACAAAAGAAGTCAGTCAGCCTTGACTAATGACCAGTTCATCTCGATCAGCGCCCAAGCCACCGGCACTCAGGGAGCGTCTCGAAATGTACTCTCGCCGAGAAAAATGGAGAGAGCTTCAGGCTTTTCTCATTCCCTTTCGTGTCGGCTCTCACAGAGCAGAAGGAGGCCATTTGGCCCATCGTGCCCTGTGCTAGCTCCTTTGAAAGAGCTATCCGATTAGTTCCGGGACATTGTAGAGGGAGCTTTACTCTGTATCTAACCCTGTACCTGCCCTGGGAGTGTTTGATGGGACGGTGTAGAGGGAGCTTTACTCTGTATCTAACCCTGTACCTGCCCCGGGAGTGTTTGACGGGACAGTGTAGAGGGAGCTTTACTCTGTATCTAACCCTATACCTGCCCTGGGAGTGTTTGATGGGACAGTGTAGAGGGAGCTTTACTCTGTATCTAACCCTATACCTGCCCTGGAGTGTTTGATGGGACAGTGTAGAGGGAGCTTTACTCTGTATCTAACCCTGTACCTGCCCTGGGAGTGTTTGACGGGACAGTGTAGAGGGAGCTTTACTCTGTATCTAACCCTATACCTGCCCTGGGAGTGTTTGATGGGACAGTGTAGAGGGAGCTTTACTCTGTATCTAACCCTGTACCTGCCCTGGAGTGTTTGACGGGACAGTGTAGAGGGAGCTTTACTCTGTATCTAACCCTGTACCTGCCCTGGGAGTGTTTGACGGACAGTGTAGAGGGAGCTTTACTCTGTATCTAACCCTGTACCTGCCCTGGGAGTGTTTGATGGAAAATTCAACGAAAGCAAACTCAGTAAACTAATTAAGCCCTGAAAAGGTTGATATTTGTATCATTTTAATATCACAGCTTCTTTGTCCTTCCCAAATCTAAATCTGACCTGTGTGTTGCTTTTTGGGAGCCAGTCAGGAGGCCCGATTGATAGGCCCGATTGATAGGCCTGATTGATAGGTTCGATTGATAGGTTCGATTGATAGGCCCGATTGATAGGCCCGATTGATAGGCCCGATTGGTCTGTCGATTGGAAGGATTTGTTTCTTCTGAGGACTAACTGTGTCAATTGTTTAGACGTGCAATCCCACAGAGAGATAACCTCACGACAGCCCCGTCCATGTAGCTATTGACAGCAGCAAGTGAATGACAGAAGGCGCAATGGGGTCACCACAGAAACAGAGGCAGTAACAATCTGTGAATGACATTAAAGGTGGAGAGTGTAATAGAGAGCGAGAGTGTAATAGAAACGGGAGAGTGTAATAGTGAGGAGAGAGTGTAATAGAGAGCGGAGAGTGTAATAGAGAGCGGAGAGTGTAATTAGTGAGGAGAGAGTGTAATAGAGAGCGGAGAGTGTAATAGAAACGGGAGAGTGTAATAGAGAGGGGAGAGTGTAATAGAGAGGGGAGAGTGTAATAGTGAGGAGAGAGTGTAATAGAGAGCGGAGAGTGTAATAGAGAGGGGAGAGTGTAATAGAGAGGGGAGAGTGTAATAGAGAGGGGAGAGTGTAATAGTGAGGATAGAGTGTAATAGAGAGGGGAGAGTGTAATAGAGAGGGGCGAGTGTAATCGAGAGGGGAGAGTGTAATAGAGAGCGAAGAGTGTAATAGAGAGGGGAGAGTGTAATCGAGAGGGGAGAGTGTAATAGAGAGCGAAGAGTGTAATAGAGAGGGGAGAGTGTAATAGAGAGGGAGAGTGTAATAGAGAGGGGAGAGTGTAATAGAGAGGAGAGAGTGTAATAGAGAGGGGCGAGTGTAATCGAGAGGGGAGAGTGTAATAGAGAGCGAAGAGAGTGTAATAGAGAGGGAGAGAGTGTAATAGAGAGGGAGAGTGTAATAGAGAGGGGAGAGTGTAATAGAGAGGAGAGAGTGTAATAGAGAGGGGCGAGTGTAAATCGAGAGGGGAGAGTGTAATAGAGAGCGAAGAGTGTAATAGAGAGGGGAGAGTGTAATAGAGAGGGAGAGTGTAATAGAGAGGGTGAGAGTGTAATAGAGGAGGAGAGTGTAATAGAGAGGGGAGAGTGTAATTGAGAAGGAGAGTGTAATAGAGAGGGGAGAGTGTAATAGAGAGGAGAGAGTGTAATAGAGAGGTGAGAGTGTAATAGAGAGGGAGAGTGTAATAGAGAGGAGAGAGTGTAATAGAGAGGGGAGAGTGTAACAGAGAGGGGAGAGTGTAACAGAGAGGGGAGAGTGTAACAGAGAGGAGAGTGTATAGAGAGGGAGAGTGTAACAGAGAGGGGAGAGTGTAACAGATGAGGGGAGAGGGTGTAACAGAGAGGGAGAGTGTAATAGAGAGGGAGAGTGTAATAGAGAGGGGAGAGTGTAATAGAGAGGGAGAGTGTAATAGAGGGGGAGAGTGTAATAGAGGTGTGGGAGAGTGTAATAGAGAGGGGAGAGTGTAATAGAGAGGGGAGAGTGTAATAGAGTGGGGAGAGTGTAATAGAGAGGGGAGAGTGTAATAGAGAGGGGGGGGAGAGTGTAATAGAGAGGGGGGGGGAGAGTGTAATAGAGAGGGGGGAGAGTGTAATAGAGAGGGGGGGAGAGTGTAATAGAGAGGGGTGTGTTGATAGGAAGGTGGGATCAGTAACAATGAGGCACAACTCCGAATTATTATCGAGGGATGGTTAGGAGGAATCACCTTTTCACACAAAGGGCTATTTGACTGGGGAATCCATCACCATTGAACAGTATCAGTCGCAGCATTGAAGAGGGACTGCGAGGAGCACATTCAGCAAATATTAAAGTGGAGGGCGGGGAAAGGGCAGAGAATGGCGGGGGGGGGGCGGGCGTTGCGGAGATTGAGAGCGGACGGCTCTGCCTTGGAGCTGGCCCAGGGATGGACGGGCCGAGCGGCCGCCTCCAGTGCTGATTGGGAGGGCATAAACAAAGGCCTTGCGACGTGGGCCGGGGCGGGCGATGTTCCAGCTCACAAGGTCTCGAATTAAGTCACGAGCCTCGGACGGACAATAATCTTCTTTGTGTCGTCTGGACCGCCCGATGATAAATACCAGCACTTTACACAAACTCTCTTTGTGGCTATGTTTATCTCAATGTTTTCTTTCTGTGTGTGTGTGGGGGATTTGGGGGGCGAAGTCTGGTGATTTTCAAGGTGAGAATTGTAACTCTTTGCAAAGGGTGCATTTCCCACGTCAAGGCCCAGTCGAACTTGTCCGTTAAGACACATCTTATGACCTCTCTCAGAAGACGGCTGAAATCACTCGGTGTACAGAGAACCGCCTCGAAGGAATCTTGTCCCTCAGCTACAGCGACAAAAAAACTTGCATTTACTTGGCGCCTTAACGTAGTAAGACGTCCCACGATTATCAAACAAAATTTGACCGAGCCACATTAGGACAGGTGACCAAAAGCTCGGTCAAAGAGGCAGGTTATAAGGAGCGTCTTAAAGGAGGAGAGAGAGGCGGAGAGGTTTAGGAGGGAATTCCAGAGCTTAGGGCCCAGGCGGCTGAAGCACGGCCGCCAATGGCAGAGCGATGGAAATCGGGGATGGGCAAGAGGCCCGGAATTGGAGGAGCGCA
>NC_090368.1:5004372-5064372 GCF_035084215.1 Heptranchias perlo | reverse complement strand
AGTTACCCTTTTGCCCTTTATGTATTTGTAGAAGCTCTTTGGATTCACCTTTGCCTGATCTGCCAAAGCAATCTCATATCCCCTTTTTGCCCTCCTGATTTCTCTCTTAACTCTACTCCGGCAATCTCTATACTCTCAAGGGATCCACTTGATCCCAGCTGCCTATGCATGTCATATGCCTCCTTCTTCTTTTGACTAGTGCCTCAATCTCCCGAGTCATCCAAGGTTCCCTACTTCTACCAGCCTTGCCCTTCACTTTATAAGGAATGTGCTTACCCTGAACCCTGGTTAACACACTTTTGAAAGCCTCCCACTTACCAGACGTCCCTTTGCCTGCCAACAGACTCTCCCAATCAACTTCTGAAAGTTCCTGTCTAATACCATCAAAATTGGCCTTTCCCCAATTTAGAATTTTTAACTTTGGGCCAGACCTATCCTTCTCCATAGCTATCTTAAAACTAATGGAATTATGATCACTGGTCCCAAAGTGATCCCTCACTAACACTTCTGTCACCTGCCCTTCCTTATTTCCCAAGAGGAGGTCAAGTTTTGCCCCCTCTCTAGTCGGGCCATCCACATACTGAATGAGAAATTCCTCCTGAATACACTCAACAAATTTCTCTCCATCCAAGCCCCTAATGCTATGGCTGTCCCAGTCAATGTTGGGAAAGTTAAAGTCCCTACTATTACCACCCTATTTTTCTTGCAGCTGTCTGTAATCTCCTTACATATTTGCTCCTCAATTTCCCGTTGACTATTTGGGGGTCTGTAGTACAATCCTATCAAAGTGATCTCTCCCTTCTTATTTTTCAGTTCTACCCATATGGACTCAGTGGGCGAACCTCGGATATATCCCCTCTCACTACTGCCGTGATGTTCTCCCTAATCAAGAACGCAACTCCCCCTCCTCTCTTACCTCCTGCTCTATCTTTCCTATAGCATCTGTACCCTGGAACATTGAGCTGCCAGACAGACAGACAGGGAGAGGGAAAGAGAGAAAGAGAAAGAGAGACAGAGACAGAGAGAGGACGGAAACAGACGAGAGAGGGAGAGAGAGGGACAGAGAGAGAGTGAAAGACAGAGAGAGAGAGAGGGAGAGAGCGAGAGAGGGAGGGAGGGAGAGGGAGAGAGAGCGAGAGAGAGAGGGAGAGGGAGAGAGAGAGAGGGAGAGAGGGGAGAGGGAGAGGGAGAGGGGGAGAGCGAGAGAGAGTGAGAGAGAGCGGGAGAGGGAGAGAGGGAGAGGGAGAGACAGAGAGAGAGAGGGAGAGGGAGAGGGGAGAGGGAGAGAGAGAGAGAGAGAGGGGGAGAGGGAGAGAGAGAGAGAGGGAGGAGACAGAGAGAGAGAGAGGGAGAGGGAGAGGGAGAGAGGGAGAGGGAGAGACGGAGAGGGAGAGAGGGAGAGAGAGAGAGAGGGAGAGAGGGAGAGGGAGAGAGGGAGCGGGAGAGACAGAGAGAGGGAGAGGGAGAGGGAGAGGGAGAGAGAGAGAGAGGGGGAGAGGGAGAGGAGAGAGAGAGAGGGAGAGAGAGAGAGAGAGGGAGAGAGAGAGAGATGGAGAGGGGGGAGAGGGAGAGAGAGAGAGAGGGAGATGGAGAGGGAGATGGAGAGAGATGGAGAGGGGGGAGAGGGAGATGGAGAGGAGGGAGATGGAAGAGAGGGAGAGGAAGAGAGAGAGAGAGGGAGAGGGAGAGGGAGCATGGAGAGGGAGAGGTGATTCCCTGGGTTGGATTGAACCCGAATCCCCAGGAGGGAGAAGCCATGTTTTCCCCCCCTGTGCCTCCCAGTCCGAGAGCAGACTCCCTGAGACTGGCCATTCGGTGACCCAGGCCGACAGCGAGTGAGATCGGTCCCATCACGCTCTCCAGCCCGCCCCCCGTAATTGGCCGATTCCAGCCCAGGCACGAGGCTTGGATTGGTCTGGGGCTCTGCAGTCTCACCCTATCACAGAGCTGCGGAGATTTTCCCTCCTTATGCAGTTGGACAGTCAGGGGGTCGTTATCTGGACTCCTATTGGTCTCAAATTCACCCGCCCGGAATTTCTGATGTGCGTTCCCAGCGGGCGAGGCTCCCAGCCAGATGTGTGGAGTCAGAATTCAGACTTTCTCTCTGAATTCCTTCCCTTAGCCTCCCTGTTAAACAGAATTAGATAGAATTTACAGCACAGAAACAGGCCATTCGGCCCAACTGGTCCGTGCTGGGTGTTTATGCTCCACACGAGCCTCCTCCCTCCCTACTTCATCTCCCCCTATCAACAAAGGGAGGCGCTAACTGGCCTCAGGCCCCCTATTGACGCATTCAAAGAGCCTACCATCCGTTTCAGGCGCCAGCACTGGACGCCAATGGAGGGGCCTTTACCAGTATCGTGGACGCCAAGTTTCCGGTTTGGTATCTCCCTCCTTTCTCGGACCCAATGGAAGACTCCAAGGGGATGGGGTGGGGGCAGGGCTTTGGGGGCGGGGTTTCCTCCTGCACCCCTGACCCCAGCCCATTCCCCCGGGGTTCAGGGTCATTTGCACACAGAGGGCAGGGGTCACCTGGGTCAGTAGGGAGAGGGAGGGAGGTCACTGTGGCACCCCTCTCAACTGAGGGGGTGAATCCATGCGAGTCCTGCCTCACGTGGGGGGAAGGGAATAAATGTAGCACCTGTGTCAGGTGGTGGTGGTGGTGGGGGGGGTTCTCATGGTGGAATAGCCCACCAAGACCCACTGGCCTCACACTTGGAGAATGGGCATTTGGGCGAGGAGCCAGCATCCATGGCACCTCAGAGAGAGTCCACCCCTCCAGAAGAGGAGGGTAGAAGATCAGGGGGAGGAGGACACCTTCAAGGCTTTGTCAGTGTTGTTTATCTCTCAGTAAATCTACCTCCCTTCTCCCCTACTGCCTCTTAATCTTCAGCAGTTGGTTCCACAGGTCATTGCCAAACTCTGTAACATCCTTCTCAGCAACTCAGTTCCACTAATAGTCGTTGGGCCTCCTCCTGGTCAGAATCAGACTCAGGCTCGGGCCTACTCGTAGTGGATGGGCCTCCTCCTGGTCAGAATCAAATTAGGCCCAAAACAATGCGAGACTGCAAATGTCTCCGTCCTCTCTCTGCGTTTTTTGGTTTGGAGAGAACGCCAAATTGAATCAGTGATTCTGGCTGGTTGTAACTCGCCCGAGCAGGACTCTCGCTGGGAACTCAGGCCTGGCCCCAAAATGCGGGCACTGAGTCACTGCACGTTACTCACATCCTGTGTTGGGAAAGATTATTAACAATTATGGCGACGTTCTCCTCGATGGTCGTAGTGGTAGTCGGCCTCTGGCTTGTCTCACGGTCCAAAATGAGACCAGTATTGTGGTGGTACATGATGCACGTCCTTTCTAGTTTTGGAGAGGTTATTAAATACATAATTAGGGATGGTCGGGAGTGGGGCATGAGGCTGTAATTTATTCTGCGACTTCAGATGAGATCACAGGCCTTGAAAGTCAGAATGTTCTGTAGATGTCGCTCTGCTCCCCCGAGCAGCTCTCTCCAAAGAAGAGATGAACAGGGTAGAAGTGACATTGAAGGGCCTTCCCGCGAGACGCAGGGCGGCCTTCCATCCTGATACTTGTCTGCATGGCTCTGTAGCCTCCCATCGTGTGACTCTGCTATGCTGTGTCCAGCCCTGTCTCAGTGGGTACCTTCTGAGTCCTGAGGGTTGTGGCTTCGAGGCCCCACTCCCCAGAGACTTGAGCCTATAATCGAGGCCGAGACTCCCAGCGCCGGTACTGAGGGAGCGCCGCGCTGTCGGAGGTGCCCGTCTTTCGGATGAGACGGGCACCTCCGGGTGGACGTAAAAGATCCCACGGCCGCTATTGGAAGACGAGCAGGGGGGGAGTTCTCCCCGGTGTCCTGGGGCCGATATTTATCCCTCGACCAACATTGCTGAAAAACAGATGATCTGGGTCATTATCACATTGCTGTTTGTGGGATCTTGCTGTGCGCAAATTGGCTGCCGCGTTTTTTTGAAGTGTGGTCGCTGTTGTGATGCAGGAAACATGGCGGCCAATTTGCGCACAGCAAGATCCCACAAACAGCCATGTGATAATGACCCAGATCATCTGTTTTTTAGTGATGTTGGTTGAGGGAAAAATATTGGCTCGTCTCTCAATGGCGGCCCGTGGGATCTTTTACGTCCGCCTGAGAGGGGCAGACGGGGCCCTCGGTTTAACGTCTCATCCGAAAGACGGGCGCCTCCGACAGTGCGGCGCTCCCTCGGTACTGGATTATGGAGTTGCGTCTGCTGAACCCACGGCCCTTCTGACTCAGACCCATCCAGACGTGACCTGACGCATCAGCGCTCGGCTTCGAACTCCCGCCAGGGACTTGTGCTCGAACCCCGGTCTCAGTGCCACTGGGCCCGACTCCACACGCCTCACCCCCTGGCTCGCTCTCCGAGCTTTCGACAGCTGCGGCAGGGCAGGCCGCAGCCTGCGGACGGTAGGGCGTGGCGTCTGTACAGTCAGCAGCGAGAGAGGCCAGAAGCAGTCGAGCAGATAGAGCCGAGCCTCGATTACGGCAACGGGGAGTTGCAAGGACGGTGCGGTGACTTCATGGGAGCAGAACAAAACAAAAAGGGGAACTATCTGCACGCACACCCGAGACTTCCGGCCAATGGGCGAGTCTCAGAGCCCGCGGCCCAGTTCAGAGGCCCGCACACGCAGCTCTCCCTGTCCTTCTCTGGTTCGTTCCTTTCCCCTCTCGGGGACTGTTTTCCCTTTAAAGGCTTTGTACACAGACCAGCTGTTGCTGCCAAGAGCTGGGCCGCCTTTCGGGAGATAAGGGGCCGGAGAAAAGGAGGTCAAATCTGGCCAATACGCGGGGTCAGAGGTCGTGGGGCTCTGGACTCGCCCCTCCCGCCTTCCCCCTGGCGGTAGCAGGGTGGGGGGGTGCAGGGAGGGATTAACAAGAGGGAGAAACCAGATGAAGATACAAAGAAAGGTCAGAAGGTCCCCAGTATTTCCACAAACAGCAGAGGGTGAGATTATTAGCTGAGCTCGACTCAAGGCCTGCAGCCAGCTGGGATAATTCCGGGAAGCAGGAATTCAGCTGGAACATCCATCCTAATTATAACTCTGCTGCAAAATAACAGGTGACAGTCACTATTCTGGCAACGAGCCCCAGGGATCCAGAATGTCTCACAACCCCTCACTATGTTTTCTGGCGAGTCGGAATTCGCTGGGGTTAGATACAGAGTAAAGCTCCCTCGACACTGTCCCGTCAAACACTCCCAGGGCAGGTACAGGGTTAGATACAGAGTAAAGCTCCCTCTACACTGTCCCATCAAACACTCCCAGGGCAGGTACAGGGTTAGATACAGAGTAAAGCTCCCTCTACACTGTCCCATCAAACACTCCCAGGGCAGGTACAGGGTTAGATACAGAGTAAAGCTCCCTCTACACTGTCCCATCAAACACTCCCAGGGCAGGTACAGGGTTAGATACAGAGTAAAGCTCCCTCTACACTGTCCCGTCAAACACTCCCAGGGGCAGGTACAGGGTTAGATACAGAGTAAAGCTCCCTCTACACTGTCCCATCAAACACTCCCAGGGCAGGTACAGGGTTAGATACAGAGTAAAGCTCCCTCTACACTGTCCCATCAAACACTCCCAGGGCAGGTACAGGGTTAGATACAGAGTAAAGCTCCCTCTACACTGTCCCATCAAACACTCCCAGGGCAGGTACAGGGTTAGATACAGAGTAAAGCTCCCTCGACACTGTCCCGTCAAACACTCCCAGGGCAGGTACAGGGTTAGATACAGAGTAAAGCTCCCTCTACACTGTCCCATCAAACACTCCCAGGGCAGGTACAGGGTTAGATACAGAGTAAAGCTCCCTCTACACTGTCCCGTCAAACACTCCCAGGGCAGGTACAGGGTTAGATACAGAGTAAAGCTCCCTCTACACTGTCCCGTCAAACACTCCCAGGGCAGGTACAGGGTTAGATACAGAGTAAAGCTCCCTCTACACTGTCCCATCAAACACTCCCAGGGCAGGTACAGCACGGGTTTTGATAGGGTGCCCAGTGCAGTGTTGCTGGTGAGTTCAAGAATCTGATTGGCATTCTACCAAACAGCATATCCTTCTACTGTAAACAGATCTTATCTCCCTGTTAGCACTGAGGCCCTGTGCAACGTCTGTTCTTTGTCCTTAAAGGCAGGTTTAAAATGCATTTGCAAAAAGCAATTTAAAACTCATTGGATCAGAACCACTGCTCCCATTTTCTCGGACAGCAGGCGCTGGTAATGGTTCTGCTGTCGCCATCTACACCTCCTCTGGACCCATCTTTTACTTCTTTACATGTCCCATTCCCACCCTCCTTTTGCCCTGCATCGTCACTCCTTCTGTCATTTATTCCCTGGAGCAGGGTATCAAGAGTGACGGAAGCAATGCGGGTAAATGGAGTTGAGATGCAGATCGGCCAGGATCTGATTGAATGGCGGAACAGTCTCGAAGGGCTGAATGGCCTCCTCCTGTTCCTACGTTCCTATTTAATCGCTCCTGCCCTCTCTCGGACCTTTTGTTCCTTCCCTCCAGCCCCTGTTTTCCCAGGCTCTCCTCTTGCTTAAAGTCTAAGTCCTTCCAGTTCTGATAAAAAGTTCGTCGACCTGAAACATTAATGCAGTGTTTACTTCTCAGCGAACGCTGCCTGATCTGTGCAGTGTTTTTTTTTGTTAATTTGGAAAGGTCTCCATCTCTAGGAGGCTGGACTAAAAAGTGGAGCAAATTATGCTTCAGTTGTACAGGGGGTTTGATGGAGCTTTTGAGGGGTTCGGGAGGAGAGGTATTAAGTTTGGAGACCTCCCTTCTGGGCCCTAGACCGTTGATATCCTCCCGTTTGCTCTTCTGCAGGTTATGGTCGCCCACTGAGCTGCAGCGATGCCCCATCTGTCAGCGGGCGCCATGCCCACCGGCCGGGGAACGGGCAGCTCGCTCCTGGCACTGACTCTCCTCGTCGCCCTGGGTCACCGAGGGCTGGCCACCATCTTCCCCAAGGATATCACGCCCCTGAACGTCGTCGCTGCTCAGGGTAAGTGAAGCCTTGAGATCTCGCGAGGTATTGGACGGGGAGAGGGTGGGGGGATTCGGGGGTCACAGTTAAGGGGATTTAGAGACAAAAAAAATCAGGGGAAACGAGGCCGTGAAACGATGCGTCAAAGTTGCTCAAATCTGAAACTCCTCCATCAATGCAGAATTGACTCATCAGTAATACAAGAAACAGGAGCGGGAGCAGGCCGTTCGGCCCCTCGAGCCTGCTCCACCATTCGATCAGATCGTGGCTGATCTTCGACCTCAACTCCACTTTCCCGCCCGATCCCCAATTCCCTCGATTCCCCTGGAGTCCGAAAATCTATCCATCTCAACCTTGAATATACTCAACGACTGAGCATCCACAGCCCTCTGGGGTAGAGAATTCCCTCTGAGTGAAGAAATTCCTCCTCATCTCAGTCTTGAATGGCCAACTCCTTATCCTGAGACTATGCCCCCTTGTTCTAGACTCTCCAGCCAGGGGAAACAATCTCTCAGCATCTACCCTGTCAAGCCCCCTCAGAATCTCATATGTTTCAATGAGATCATCTCTCATTCTTCTAAACTCCAGAGAGTATCGGCCCATTCTACTCAACCTCCCCTCATAGGACAACCCTCTCATCCCAGGAGTCAACCTTGCGTTTCTATAGCGCCTGATTATCCTCAGATCTTTTCCTGTCTGAAACTGTTCCTATGTTTAGCCTTAGGCCCAAGGCCTAAATCTAGGTAAGTTCTCGATCATAAATGCATGACTAATTTGCCATTATTAATTTACCTTCAGCCGAGCCTCTGCGTGGAATAGAATCCAGTTGTAATATTAACTCCCCAACATTTCATGGCCAGGAGCCCAGCTGGATGTAAATTAAAACAATTTGTTACAGACAGCAAAACAATTAACTGTTTTGTTTTGGGAGGAGGCTTGTTACATAGAATTTACAGGCCGTTCGGCCCAACTGGTCCATGCTGGTGTTTATGCTCCACACGAGCCTCCTCCCTCCCCTCTTCATCTCACCTTCTCAGCACATCCTTCTAATCCTTTCTCCCTCAAGCTTCCCCTTAAATCCATCTACACTATTCCCCTCAACCACTCCTTGTGGGAGCGAGTTCCACATTCTCACCACTCTCTGGGTGAAGAAGTTTCTCCTGAATTCCCGATTGGATTTATTAGTGACTCTCTTATATTTATGGCCCTCTAGTTCTGGTCTCCCCCCACAAGGGGAAACATCTTCTCTAAGTCTACCCTATCGAGACCCCTTCATAATTTTAAAGACCTCTATCAGGTCGCCCCTCAGCCTTCTCTTTTCTAGAGAAAAGAGCCCCAGTCTGTTCAGCCTTTCCTGACGGTGATAACCCCTCAGTTTTGTTTGTTATTTAGAGGGAGTTTGAACACTACCAACGTACTGAGATAGAGAGGCCTCAGTTAGCCCGAGCAACACCACAAAGTGGCTTTGCTATCTGCCAAGGTTATTATTTATTGTCCCGCTAACCCGCACCCTCTGCTGTCAACTGGAGCACAAGGCCTGTGTGAGGAGAGCTTCCTGATATCAGTCCCAATTTTGCCCCCCGCCTCGTTAAACTCTGCAGCACAGCCCCGTCCCTCCCCTTGTAACCGACTGGCACCATTACCGTTCACCTTGAAGGAGCGTTCTGGATTTACCCACTCTGCTTTGCTCACTGACTCTGAGGCCTCCACGAGGCCCACCACCTCCCCCTCTTGCTCACCTGTCGTCAAGGCTTGGGGAGGGGTCGCCAACTCCGGTTGGCCGGATTCCAGGAGGTACCAATCGTATGAGCCCCCGCTCCCCACGCTCCCGCCATTGGTCGCCCGACACGTCCGTCGCCGCGGAGGCCCGCCTCGCCCTCGGCCAATCAGAAAGCAAGCACTCTCCGTTACCCGATTGGACAATCCTTAACCTTCATTAATCCCTGGAGACTCCAGGGCCAATCCTGGAGGGTTGGCAACCCCTGGGCGTGGCAGGCCCAGGATCTTCCCGCTGGTTGCCATGACAATTTGTGTTTGAAGTCGGCCCAGTCGGGTCGCCTCTGAGTCAGAAAGTTCAAATCCAGAGATTTGAGCCTATAATCCAGGCCGACGCTCCCAGTGCCAGTACCGAGGGAGTGCTGCACTGTCGGAGGTGCCGTTTTTCGGGTGAGACGTTAAACCGAGGCCCTGTCTGCCCCTCTCGGGGTTGTAAAAGATCCCACAGGCCAATTTTGGAAGAAGAACAGGGGGAGTTCTCCCCGGAGTCCTGAGGCCAGTATTACTCCCTCAAAAAACAGATTAACTGGCCAGTCAGCTCATTACTGTTTGTGAGATCTTATGCAAAATGGCTGCCACATTTGCCTGCAAAATCTGTAGCGATTGGGCTAGACTGAGGACGTCACAGCGGAGCTGTACAGGGACTTCTTATCCATCCTTTCCTTCCTGCCCACATGATCTGCTCTGTCTGACTCCAGTCCGTGTTTTCTTTCCTGCCGTCTCAGATTCCCAGAGTTACCCCGTTTTCCGCGGTTTGGCGCCCGACAACAGGACAGCGCAGGCCGGCCTGGACTTTCAGCGCATGCTGAGGATCAATCAAACGCTCTACGTCGCAGCCAGGTGAGCGGCGGCAGGCGCAGCATAGCGAGGAGGCGCTTAGGTACGGTCGGTGTGGGATGGGGTGCTGCTCTATCTTAAGAAGTGGGGTCCGGAGCGGGTGGAGGTGGCAGTGACCAGTCGGGCGGCTGGTGGGGTGGCGTTAGGCCGGGCGAGGGGACGTCCTGGGTGATTGGCTCAGGATGAACTGGGGTCAGAGCGTCCCGGGTGGGCCCAGCGGGGAAGTGCAGCACCCGGGCCGAGCCAGTCCAGACCCCGAAGGTCCCAGGTTCCATCGGGGAGTTAGCCGGCCTCAGCAAACTGGGCGCGAGCGGGTGGACATTGGTTGAGGACAGGGTGTGATGCCCTCCGCGGTCGATCGCCTGCCAGCACTCGCTCGCTAGATGCATGCATGACGAATATTCAATCTAGTGGCACATTTCTGGGTCACTGTTGCACCATGGCATCAGTCAAGAAACCTTATACCCAGTTCTGCCTTAACAGCAGAATAATACGGTGGGCTTTACCTGGTGTTACAGTCCTGACCCTATGATGATGAGCAATGCCAGGGATGTAACATGGTGTAACTCTCCTGCCCCTGGGATGATGAGCAATGCCAGGGGTGTAACATGGTGTAACTCTCCTGCCCCTGTGATGATGAGCAATGCCAGGGGTGTAACATGGTGTAACTCTCCTGCCCCTGTGATGATGAGCAATGCCAGGGGTGTAACATGGTGTAACTCTCCTGCCCCTGTGATGATGAGCAATGCCAGGGGTGTAACATGGTGTAACTCTCCTGCCCCTGTGATGATGAGCAATGCCAGGGGTGTAACATGGTGTAACTCTCCTGCCCCTGTGATGATGAGCAATGCCAGGGGTGTAACATGGTGTAACTCTCCTGCCCCTGTGATGATGAGCAATGCCAGGGGTGTAACATGGTGTAACTCTCCTGCCCCTGTGATGATGAGCAATGCCAGGGGTGTAACATGGTGTAACTCTCCTGCCCCTGTGATGATGAGCAATGCCAGGGGTTTAACATGGTGTAACTCTCCTGCCCCTGTGATGATGAGCAATGCCAGGGGTGTAACATTGTGTAATTCTCCTGTTCCTGTGGTGATGAGCAATGCCAGGGGAGATCCGCCAGTGGCATTTTATTATTACTACATTCTGTTTTGTAAATTGGAATTGATTTTCGAGCTGAGCTAGCCGCGTGATTGATCAATAATTGTCTTATATTTTACGTAGAGACCATGTCTATTCCTTCGATCTGGGCCTCAGTCCCCAGGACGTCCTCATTCCTCGCAGAGTAAGTGCAGACTTCCTTAAAATGTTCTCTTGAGGGGAGGGGGGGTGCTCAGTATTGGGAAGGGGGGCAGTTACTGAGAAGTTTCAACCCCTGATCCGGGGCAGGAAATCGGGGCCCCCTACAGAATGTAGAAACATGGCAGCCAATTTGCGCACAGCAAGATCCCACAAACAGCAATGTGATAATGACCATTTTTTAGTGATGTTCTTTGAGGGATAAATATTGGCCCCAGGACACCGGGGGGGGGAGCTCACCCCTCTCTTCTTCCGATAGTCCACCTGAGGGGGCAGACGGGGCCTCGGTTTAGCGTCTCATCCGAAAGACGGCACCTCCGACAGTGCGGCACTCCCTCAGTACCGTCACTGGGAGTGTCGGCCTGGATTTTGTGCTCGAGTCTCTGGAGTGGGGGCTCGAACCCACGACCTTCTGACTCAGAGGCGAGAGAGTGCGAACCACTCCACTCTGGTGACCTCACTGTCTGAGCCCACGCAAGACGGGGGGACCATTTGGGGAGGGGGGAGAGGGGCGTCTCAGAGGGCAGTTGCTGCTTGAGAAAGAGTCAGCCCCTTCGGGAGAGGAGGGAGAAAAAACTGGGGCCTTCGTAGCTCTTCATCGCTGAATACTGAGGCAACCTGAGATGGTAAGTTGGCACAAACGACAGTCAAATGCCAATGTGGGTACCATTGGTGCCCATGCCATCTAATGCTGTGCCAACTGGGGCTGACGGTGTTAATCCAATATAAACTCAGTCCAAGTGACCAACCTAAGGCCAGAGTCCCAATAACCCTTCGTGGTGTCTCTTTAAGAGGGGCCCAGATGGCAATGGCGGGGTGCTGTCTCTTTAAGATGGCAATGGCGGGCTACTGTTTATTTAAGAGGAGTCCCAGATGGTACTAATGGGATACTGCCTCTTTAAGAGGGGTCCAGATAGCAATGATGGGATACTGTCACTTTAAGAGGGGGCCAGATGGTAATAGCGGGGATACTGTCTCTTTAAGAGGGGTCCAGATAGCAATGGCGGGATGCTGTCTCTTTAAGAGGAGTCCCAGATGGTAATAGCAGGATACTGCATCTTTAAGAGGGGCCCAGATGGTAATAGCTGAATACTGTCTCTTTAAGAGGGGTCCAGATAGCAATGATGGGATACTGTCACTTTAAGAGGGGGCCAGATGGTAATAGCGGGGATACTGTCTCTTTAAGAGAGGTCCAGATAGCAATGATGGGATACTGTCACTTTAAGAGGGGGCCAGATGGTAATAGCGGGGATACTGTCTCTTTAAGAGGGGTCCAGATAGCAATGATGGGATACTGTCACTTTAAGAGGGGGCCAGATGGTAATAGTGGGATACTGCCTCTTTAAGAGGGGTCCAGATAGCAATGGTGGGATACTGCCTCTTTAGGAGGGGGCCAGATGGTAATAGCGGGGATACTGCCTCTTTAAGAGGGGTCCAGATAGCAATGATGGGATACTGTCACTTTAAGAGGGGGCCAGATGGTAATAGCGGCATACTGTCACTTTAAGAGGAGTCCCAGATGGCAATGGCGAGGCCCTGCCTGCGGGCTGAAGGCCCAGCGAGGGTGAAGGAGTCACTAAGGGGGCGGGAGTGACGTGTGCCCCCTCCCTCTTTCAGAAACTAACGTGGAAAACGAGACCGAGCGACATGCAGAACTGCGCCATGCGAGGAAAACGCCACGTGAGTACCAGTCGGGCGGGGGAGGGGCGGGGGGCGGTGCGGAGGGGGCGGGGGGGGGGTAGGAGGGGAGTCCGCGCACCTCATCCCCTTCTGCTTTTCCCCCTCGTCGTGACCCCTGACCCCCCGGGGGGAGGGGCGAGCCGTTGACCTCGGTCAGACACGAAGGGCGTTTTTTTTTAACGTTCCCTTCGGACGATCTCTCTCCCTTTCTGTCCTCGAAGCTTCGCCCCCTTGCCCCGGAGAGCGACAGGGCCCCCACCCGTGCGGCCTTTCACTCACCTGCGGGATGAGATAGCCGGTGTCGGCCGGCTATTCAACCATGGGAGGGGCCGGGGGGTGGATGCAGGGGGGGGTGGGGGGCGGAGTCGAACCTCCTGATGGAAACTGGGCGACAAACACCGATCGGCTGGGCTGCGCTGCTCCCCACGGTGGAATAGCCCACTGCCTGCCACCGCTCTAGGGTCACCTATTAAAAAAATGGCCACCGTGACAGGGCCCTGCGGTCAAGGGACTGGCCGGTCAATGGAATTCGGGGAGGGGGAGGCGTAGGGGAACATTATAATTTAAGGGAAAGGTCCATCTGTTTTCCCCCTCCAATCCCCGGGGACCTCCAACCCTTGAGGCAACTGCAGTCACGAGGCTAGGCGAGGAGCCTGGCTTCAGGCCTACTTCGAAGCCCGGTTGCTAGGAGACCGGCGGGAAGAGGCCCGGGACACCACTCCGCCTGGGATTTTGGGGGGCGGTTTTCTGAGAGACTGAAAGGACTGATCGTTCTCGTGCCTCCACAGGACGAGTGTCACAACTTTATCCGAGTGCTGGTCCCTTACGACGACCGAATCCTCTTTGCCTGCGGCACGAACGCCTTCAATCCCGTCTGCAGGAATTACAAGGTGAGGGGGCGCCATCACGACGCCCGGTACACGCACGCACACGCGGAGGGGACCACGCGCACGGAACACGGACCCGCCGACTCCGAATACCGCCACTGCGGCCCGTGGAATAAAGCGGACAGTAGCAACATGGATCCAGAATTGGCCAAGTGACAGGAAGCAGAGAGTAGTGGTGAACGGTTGTTTTTCGGACTGGAGGGAGGTGTACAGTGATGTTCCCCAGGGGCCGGTGCTGGGACCACTGCTTTTCTTGATATATATTAATGACTTGGACTTGGGTGTACTGGGCACAATTTCCAAATTTGCAGAAGCTTGGAGATGTGGTAAACAGTGAGGAGGATAGTGATAGACTTCAAGAGGATATAGACAGGCTGGTGGAATGGACGGACACGAGGCAGATTAAATTTAACCCAGAAAAATGCGAAGTGATATATTTCGGTAGGAAGAATGAGGAGAGGCAATATAAACGAGAGGGTACAATTCTAAAGGGGGAGCAGGAACAGAGAGATCTGGGGGTTTATGTGCACAAATCGTTGAAGGTGGCAGGGCAGGTTGAGAAAGTGGTTAAAAAAGCATACGGGATCCTGGGCTTTATAAATAGAGGCATAGAGTACAAAAGCAAGGAAGTCATGATGAACCTTTATAAAACACTGGTTCGGCCACAACTGGAGTATTGTGTCCAGTTCTGGGCACCGCACTTTAGGAAAGATGTGAAGGCCTTGGAGAGGGTGCAGAAGAGATTTATTTGAATGATTCCAGTGATGAGGGACTTTAGTTACATGGATAGACTGGAGAAGCTGGGGTTGTTCTCCTTGGAACAGAGACGGTTGTGAGGAGATTTGATCGAGGTGTTCAAAATCATGAAGGGTCTAGACAGAGTAGATAGAGAGAAACTGTTCCCATTGGCGGAAGGGTCAAGAACCAGAGGGCACAGATTTAAGGTGATTGGCAAAAGAACCAAAGGTGACATGAGGAAAATCTTTTTTACGCAGCGAGTGGTTGGGATCTGGAATGCGCTGCCCGAGGGGGTGGTGGAGGCAGATTCAATCATGGCCTTCAAAAGGGAACTGGATAAGTACTTGAAAGGAAAAAATTTGCAGGGCTACGGGGATAGGGCGGGGGAGTGGGACGAGCTGGATTGCTCTTGCATAGAGCCGGCACGGACTCGATGGGTCGAATGGCCTCCTTCCGTGCTGTAACCTTTCTAGGATTCTAACGCGGACCACGAGCCCACCCACACCAAGCACGGACCCACCCACACCAAGCACGGACCCACCCACACCAAACACGGACCCACCCACACCAAACACGGACCCACCCACACCAAACACGGACCCACCCACACTCACACGGAACACGCATCCTCCCACATGGACCATTGCTCCCACACGGAGACAATCCTGTATGATTAAAAGACACAGCAAGCTCATTTGTCCGGTATATCTATGTAGTATTAACGTAGGTGCACGTTTGCTGTTCTCGAGGTTTCTGGTCACGCTCTCTGTATATCGAAATATTTGCAATCTACTGACCGTGGGCGTCCCCATGGGGATTTTCCCGTTTTGCTTTCTCTAATTTTTCACCTTCTGTGACAATTATTGAATCTGAACGACTGTTTATCTTTTGATAAAGATGGATTCCTTGGTACAGGAAGGAGAAGAACTCAATGGGCAGGCACGTTGCCCGTTTGATACCAGGCAAACCAACGTTGCCCTCTTCGCTGGTGAGTGGCCTAAACCAGGGCCGAAATTTAATGGAAGAAAGTATTTGCATTTCTATAGCGCCTTTCACAACCTCAGGACGTCCTGAGGTGCTTTACAGCCAATGAAGTACTTTTTCGAAGTGTTGGAATGTAGGTAACGGGGCAGCTAATTTGCGCACAGCAAGATCCCACAGACAGCAACGTCCTAAGGACCAGATCATCTAGTTTAGTGCGACCGAGCGAGGGATAAATCCCCAGGACACAGGGGAGAGCTCCCCTGCTCTTCGAAGTACTGCCTTGGGATCTTTTACGTCCACCTGAGAGGGGCTGGTCCTCGGTTTAACGTCTCATCCAAAAGACGGCACCTCCGACAACGCAGCACTCCCTCGGTACAGGCGCCGGGAGTGTCGGGCCTAGATTACGGGCTCGAGTCTCCAGAGTGGGACTTGAAGCCACAACTTTCTTGAGGTGAGAGAGAGTGCCACGGCTGGACTCCTCGAGATCGGGGTCACCAACCGGGGCGAACAAACTCTTCCTGCGTATCGTGTCCGGGAGGGCGTGAGGGGAGACACGGGAACACGATTCAACTCTTGGACGGACTCGGGCTTTCGACGGAGCGAGCGGCCGTCGAAGAGGGAAAGTTTGGCACGGAAAAGGAGGCCATTTCTACAAAGTCCTAAACGTCAAAAAGAAAAGCGAGGCTTTAGAAACGATGGCCAGGCCTCATCTGGAGCGTTGTGCTCAGGTGGGCCCAGAAAAGAAAGAAGAGCCTTTGTAAAGTTTCAGATAACTCTAGATATTAAGGACCTAAAGAAAGGTTAAGGAATCTTTGGGATGTCAATAAATCCAAGGGAAAGGAACGTAGGATAAATAAACACGTGAGAGAGAGAGAGAGAGAGAGAGCAGAGGGCCCCGGGAGTTGGATAAACAGCCACACTGCTCAGCTTCGCCTCATTCCCCTCCATTTTGTTCTCCTTTAGATGGCAACCTGTACTCTGCAACGATGGCGGATTTTCTGGCGAGTGACGCAGTCATTTACCGCAGCCTGGGCGAAAACTCGGTTTTACGGACGGTCAAGTACGATTCAAAATGGCTGAAAGGTAACGCCCCGCCCCTCTCTCCCCCACCTTAAGGGTCGCCAACCCTCCAGGATTGGCCCCGAGTCTCCAGAGATTAAAGATTAATCTCCAGGAAACTGGCTGCCCGCAAAAATCACACTGAATAAAAAATGCGTGGGGGGGGGTTTCAGAATAATGAGAATCAGGAGCAGGAGGAGGCCATTCGGCCCCTCGAGCCTGCTCCGCCGTTCAATCAGATCGTGGCTGATCTTCGACCTCAACTCCACTTTCCCGCCCGATCCCCGTATCCCTCGATCCCCTTGATTTTTCTTTTTGCGTTTTCTTTCGTAAGTTTTCTTTGGTTTATTAATTTTTTAACAAATGGTTGGTGATGGGGAGGGTGAGAAATTGGTTGTTTGATTGACAATCGCGATTCGCCCAATCGGGTGAGGAGAGTGGACGGGAAGGCGGGGCTCGGCGAGGATTGACGTGTCGGGCGACCAATGGGAGCGCGCGGGCGCGCGCGCGTGGGGTGGAGGGTGGCCAATTGGAGGCCGGCGGTCATGTGACGAAAAGCTCCAGGAATACGGCCATTCGGAGTTGGCGACCCGTCCCCCTCCCACCACCATGACGTCATCCGGCCATGAAATGATTCGTGCAAACCCCCCCCCATCGCAGCCCCACCCCCTCCCCGCAAACCCCGCCCCCCCAAAACCCCCTCCCCCCGGCCCCCCCTAAACCCCACACCCCCCGGCCACCTCATTCGAAACGCAGCATTCGAAATATTGCCAGCAACCCTGCGATTGGGACAAAAGGGACAACGAACCTAGTTCCTGGTCCTTGGGACACTGTCCCGTGACCCCTTCTGGGGATGTGGGGGTGTCGACGCCTCCCATGGTTGAATAGCTCCTCAACGCCGGCTTCCTGCACGCATTGACTTCAAATTCCCCCATTTGCAAACTCTTCCATTGGCTCCATCCACCCCCGAAGAACGCCCACAGTGGGAGCTCCCAGCTCACTGTTTGTCGTCTGCTCTTCCCCCCTCGAGGCCCCACTCCACCAAACTCAGAGTCCCCCACTGCCCCATCAAACACTCCCAGGGCAGGTACAGCACGGGTTAGATGTGAGAGGCCAGCATCGAACTTGCTCTGCCACCCAGATCTCCTTGCCACCTCTCGTCTCACCATTCACCTTCCTTGCCCCCCCTGATGGTGTCGCCATGTTTACGTAGACTGACCCTTCTGGTTTGAATGAAATATCCACGCTGATGTCCTTTCCTTGCCTTGAAACAGAGCCCCACTTTGTGCACGCGATCGAGCACGGCCAGTACGTGTATTTCTTCTTCCGAGAGATCGCCATCGAGTACACGACGCTGGGGCGGGTAAGATAAACCCGCCAGGAATAAAATCGGGGGGGGGGGTCAAGGTTACAGGGGGGGGGGGGCTGACAAATCATGTCCCAAAGAAAAAACTAGCATTTATACGGCCCCTATCTCGACGTCCCTCAGCGCCTCACAGCCACCGAAGAACTTTCTCGAAGTTTAGTCACTGTTGTAATGTAGGAAACGCGGCAGCCAATTTGCGCACAGCAAGATCCCACAAACAGCAATGTGATGAATGACCCAGATCATCTGTTTTAGGTTTTGGTTGAGGGATAAATATTGGGCGCAGGACACCGGGCAGAGCTCCCCCCCTTGCTCTTCTTCGAAATAGTGGCCGTGGGATCTTTTACATCCACCTGAGGGGAGCAAATGAGGCCTACGGTTTAATGTCTCATCCTAAAAGACGGCACCTCCGACAGTGTGGTGCTCCCACAGTGCTGCACTGGGAGTGTCGGCCTAGATTATACCCACTAAGCCATGGCCTGCTGTGGTCATATGCAAGTCTTGTGGGGCCAGGTCGTTATTGGACCTCCAACACAACACCAACCTGCATTTATATAGCGCCTTTAACGTAGTAAAACGTCCCCAAGGCGCTTCCCAGGAGCGATTATCAAACAAAATTTGACACCGAGCCACATGAGGAGATATTAGGACAGGTGACCAAAAGCTCGGTCAAAGAGGTAGGTTTTAAGGAGCGTCTTAAAGGAGGAGAGAGAGGCGGAGAGGTTTAGGGAGGGAATTCCAGAGCTTAGGGCCCAGGCGGCTGAAGGCACGGCCGCCAATGGTGGAACAATGGAAATCGGGGGACGCGCGAGAGGCCAGAATTGGAGGAGCGCAGAGATCTCGGAGGGTTGGAGGAGGTTACAGAGATAAGGAGGGGGGGTGGTGAGGGCCACGGAGGGGGTTTGAACAGGAGGATGAGAATTTTAAAATCGAGGGGTTGCCGGACCGGGAGCCAATGGAGGTCCAGCGAGCACAGGGTGGGGGGTGAACGGGCCTCGGTGCGAGTTAGGATACGGGGGCAGGAGAGTTTCAGACGAGCTGATGGCTACGGAGGGCGGGAGGTGGGAGGCCGGCCAGTGGAGGGTTGGAATAGTGGGGATTCCGGGACTAATCGAAGACCTACTGACAGGAAAGGGGTCAACGGGAGGCCGCCACAGTCCTGGGGTACGGGTAGCTGCGGGAGGCCGAGCCACCGACGGGCAACATAGGGGGAGGGCGTACCGGGGAGGTGAGGGGTAGCAGATTGCACCAACTCTCTGTGCCCGCCTCCCGCTCAGGTGGTGTTCTCCCGCGTGGCCCGTCTCTGCAAGAACGACAAGGGAGGCTCGCCTCGGGTTCTGGAGAAATACTGGACGTCCTTCCTGAAGGCCCGCCTCAACTGCTCCATCTCTGGCGAGTCCTTCTTCTACTTCGACGTCCTGGAGTCGGTGACCGACGTCGTGTCCATCCAGGGGCGCCCTGCCGTCGTCGCCATCTTCACCACCCAGGCCAACAGGTAACCGGCCGCCATCTTGCCCCTGGGGTCGCGGGGTCGCGGTCGAGGGCCGAGAGGTCAATGTGAACGGGGTCAACATCATCGACTGGTGTTTCTTGTCTCCTAGCATCCCCGGGTCAGCTGTTTGTGCTTTCTACATGGACGACATCCAAAAAGCCTTCGACGGACGCTTCAAGGAGCAGCGGTCCACGGACTCTACCTGGACACCTGTGCCCGAGGACAGAATACCAACGCCAAGGTACGCCAACCTCAACCGAGGTACCGATTCGACATTCGAGGGGCGAGGGTGGGATTGGTCCTGGCCAGATTCGAGAAAATTCTGGCGCAGGCCCGTGGGGCCGAGTGGCCTGTTTCTGTTCTGGAACATTGTATGAACACAAGCTTAGGTGCGGTGTGGAGGAAGGCAGGGGGAGGGGGAGGGAGGAATGTCCTTCACGAGGCACTTAGGTGGTCATCGGACGCGGCGGAGAGAAGATTGGAGAATATCCGACTGGAGGGTCTGCGGGGGGTCCCCGAGGAACAGCCCTGAGATTGGGGAGGCGAATCCAGTGTTAATTTGTGGAACTGAACCCTCCCCCGGAGCTCGGGGTGGGCGGGACCAACCCAGAACCAAAAAGGCCCGAGGCCTACGGCCTAGAGCAGGGCTGTTGGCCTCTCAATCCCCACAGTCAATTACTTTTTTGCAGGGGGGGGGGAGGGGTGGGAATTGCCTCTGAACTTCCGTTCCCCCCCCTCGGTAACGCCACCAAAATCCCAGCGGAAACGCCGTTCCTGCAGACGGGATTGACGCCAAACGGGAGAAGGCCTCACAGGAAATTCGCCCCCTGCCCAGTGCAGCGACGAGGCGAACTGATTCATTGGTTGTTCTCTTTGTTTCTCTGGGTTGAGGGGCCTCGCCTCGAAGGGAAACCGTCTCAGAAGCAGTAGAACCAGAGCGTACACTCGAAGGCAGGGTCGAAATCCTGGAACTCCCTTCCTAACAGCAACCTTCCGAAAGTGTGGGAGGTTCGGGAGGAACAGCTGACTTCGGGCCTAGGGTTCCCAAAGCTCTCTCCCACTGAGGGTTGTCCTCCCCTCATGGCTGGGTCTGTTGGAGACTAATTGATAGTTTGTCCGCTACAATTCCATTTTTGTATCATGAGGCTATCAGGATGGTAGAAGGCCAGCTCAGTGGGCTTTCCTCGTCCAGTGTCTCCTATATGGCGCTGAACTGCCTACTTTTCCCAATCTCCTAGGCCCGGATGCTGTGCGGGATACGGTGCAGCAGCCGCTTACAAGAGCACCAACGAGTTCCCGGATGAAAGCCTCTCCTTCATCAAATCCCACCCTCTCCTGGACGAGGCCGTCCCGTTGATTATGGAGAAACCATGGCTGACCAGGACCGCCGTCAGGTACGACCTCCCGAACCCCCGACCTCCCGAGCCCGCCACCTCCCGTTCCCCCCGACCTTCTGAGCCCGCGACCTCCCGAACCCGCCAACTCCCGAACCCGCCAACTCCCGAACCCGCGACCTCCCGAACCCGTGACCTCCCAAGCCCATGACCTCCTAGAAGGACAAAGGCAGCAGGCACATGGGAGCACCGTCACCTGCACGTTCCCCTCCGAGTCACACACCCCATCCCGACTTGGAAATATATCGGCCGTTCCTTCATCGTCGCTGGGTCAAAATCCTGGAACTCCCTTCCTAACAGCACTGTGGGAGAACCGTCACCACACGGACTGCAGCGGTTCAAGAAGGCGGCTCACCACCACCTTCTCAAGGGGCAACCGGGGACGGGCGATAAATGCCGGCCTCGCCAGCAACGCCCACGTCCGCAAGAATGAATTCTTCAAAAAGTCCCATCATGGCAAGTCATGAGATTGAATTCAACAAAGAGCCAGAGGACGTGGATTTAAGGTGATTGGCAAAAGAACCAAAGGCGACATGGGGAAAAACTTTTTTACGCAGCGAGTGGTTGGGATCTGGAATGCGCTGCCCGAGGGGGTGGTGGAGGCAGATTCAATCATGGCCTTCAAAAGGGAACTGGATAAGTACTTGAAGGGGAAAAAATTTGCAGGGCTACGGGGATAGGGCGGGGGAGTGGGACTAGCTGGATTGCTCTTGCAGAGAGCCGGCACGGACTCGATGGGCCGAATGGCCTCCTTCTGTGCTGTAACCTTCCTATGATTCACGATGCACAGCTAGGGTTGCCAACCCTCCAGGATTGGCCCTGGAGTCTCCAGGAATCAAAGATGAATCTGCAGGGAGAAAAATCACAAGGGGAGGGGGGCTGGGGGCTGGGATTGGGTCTTCGATCTTTCTTTGAAACTTTGCTCAGGCCCCTTTCCTTGTTCAACGCTCGCTGGCTCCCTCCCATCTCCACCCTCGCTCCGACTACTGTCCCCTTTCCCCCCCGCCCCCCCCCCCCGCTCCGCGAAAGGAGATAACCTCGCACTCTCGATCCCACAGGTCCAAGCTGACCCAGATCGTTGCCGATGTCTTGGCGGGACCCTACCAGAACTACACGGTCCTGTTCGTAGGCACCGAGGAGGGCATCCTGCTCAAGATCTTGCCCAGAACCCGTCAGGAGGCCCCGATGGACGGCCTGCTGCTGGAGGAGGTGGACGTGTACAACCCTGCCAAGTGAGTGATGGTTCGTTACGTCGTCGTCTTAACCCCGGCGAAGGGTCAAGGTTCATAGTGCGGGGTCAAGGCTAAAGAAAGCAAGAGAGAAGACAAAGGGGGAAGAGATCAGGGCTCGGTGGTTAGGGAGCTCACCTAAGTGGGGGCTGGAATACAATGTTACGTTATACAAATGGGGTTAAGATACAGATCAGCCAAGATCTGGTTGAATGGCGGAACAGGCTCGAGGGGCTGAATGGCCTCCTCCAGTTCCTATGGTCCGAATGGCTTATTGGGTGAATGCATTCCTGAGCCGCACAAGGCCGTGAATAGCCAGGATTTGATCCAGGGACAGTGCTGAGTTGACTGACCTCAGCTGGGCAGTAGATGGGGTGTCACAATTGGCCTCAGTGCCATTGGGTTAGGGAGGGGGGCAAAATCAGCCAGGGTTCCTGTTCCTCATCATTGTCCAATCATCCTTGCTAGACTCCCAACCGCTACGATAGTGAGAGACCCCCCCAAACTCTACCACAGTGAGAGACCCCCCAAACTCTACCATAGTGAGAGACCCCCCAAACTCTACCATAGTGAGAGACCCCCCAAACTCTACCACAGTGAGAGACCCCCCCCAAACTCTACCATAGTGAGAGACCCCCCCCCCAAACTCTACCACAGTGAGAGACCCCCCAAACTCTACCATAGTGAGAGACCCCCCCAAACTCTACCATAGTGAGAGACCCCCCCCAAACTCTACCATAGTGAGAGACCCCCCCCCAAACTCTACCATAGTGAGAGACCCCCCCCCAAACTCTACCATAGTGAGAGACCCCCCAAACTCTACCATAGTGAGAGACCCCCCCCCAAACTCTACCATAGTGAGAGACCCCCCCAAACTCTACCATAGTGAGAGACCCCCCCCAAACTCTACCATAGTGAGAGACCCCCAAACTCTACCATAGTGAGAGACCCCCAAACTCTACCATAGTGAGAGACCCCCAAACTCTACCATAGTGAGAGACCCCCCAAACTCTACCATAGTGAGAGACCCCCCCCCAAACTCTACCATAGTGAGAGACCCCCAAACTCTACCATAGTGAGAGACCCCCCCAAACTCTACCATAGTGAGAGACCCCCAAACTCTACCATAGTGAGAGACCCCCAAACTCTACCATAGTGAGAGACCCCCCAAACTCTACCATAGTGAGAGACCCGCAAACTCTACCATAGTGAGACACCCCCAAACTCTACCATAGTGAGAGACCCCCAAACTCTACCATAGTGAGAGACCCCCAAACTCTACCATAGTGAGAGACCCCCAAACTCTACCATAGTGAGAGACCCCCCCAAACTCTACCATAGTGAGAGACCCCCAAACTCTACCATAGTGAGAGACCCCCCCCCAAACTCTACTATAGTGAGAGACCCCCCAAACTCTACCATAGTGAGAGACCCCCAAACTCTACCATAGTGAGAGACCCCCAAACTCTACCATAGTGAGAGACCCCCAAACTCTACCATAGTGAGAGACCCCCCCAAACTCTACCATAGTGAGAGACCCCCAAACTCTACCATAGTGAGAGACCCCCACCCAAACTCTACTATAGTGAGAGACCCCCCAAACTCTACCATAGTGAGAGACCCCCCAAACTCTACCATAGTGAGAGACCCCCCAAACTCTACCATAGTGAGAGACCCCCCCCCCAAACTCTACCATAGTGAGAGACCCCCAAACTCTACCACAGTGAGAGACCCCCCAAACTCTACCATAGTGAGAGACCCCCCCAAACTCTACCATAGTGAGAGACCCCCCCAAACTCTACCATAGTGAGAGACCCCCCCAAACTCTACCATAGTGAGAGACCCCCCCCAAACTCTACCATAGTGAGAGACCCCCCCAAACTCTACCACAGTGAGAGACCCCCAAACTCTACCATAGTGAGAGAACCCCCCCAAACTCTACCATAGTGAGAGACCCCCCAAACTCTACCATAATGAGAGACCCCTCCAAACTCTACCATAGTGAGAGACCCCCCCAAACTCTACCATAGTGAGAGACCCCCCAAACTCTACCATAGTGAGAGACCCCCCAAACTCTACCATAGTGAGAGACCCCCCAAACTCTACCATAATGAGAGACCCCTCCAAACTCTACCATAGTGAGAGACCCCCCCAAACTCTACCATAGTGAGAGACCCCCCAAACTCTACCATAGTGAGAGACCCCCCCAAACTCTACCATAGTGAGAGACCCCCAAACTCTTCCATAGTGAGAGACCCCCAAACTCTACCATACTGAGAGACCCCCCAAACTCTACCATAGTGAGAGACCCCCAAACTCTACCATAGTGAGAGACCCCCCAAACTCTACCATAGTGAGAGACCCCCCCAAACTCTACTATAGTGAGAGACCCCGCAAACTCTACCATAGTGAGAGACCCCCCAAACTCTACCATAGTGAGAGACCCCCCCAAACTCTACCATAGTGAGAGACCCCCCAAACTCTACCATAGTGAGAGACCCCCCCAAACTCTACCATAGTGAGAGACCCCCCCCCAAACTCTACCATAGTGAGAGACCCCCCCCAAACTCTACTATAGTGAGAGACCCCGCAAACTCTACTATAGTGAGAGACCCCCCAAACTCTACTATAGTGAGAGACCCCGCAAACTCTACTATAGTGAGAGACCTCCCAAACTCTACTATAGTGAGAGACCCCGCAAACTCTACCATAGTGAGAGACCCTCCAAACTCTACTATAGTGAGAGACCCCGCAAACTCTACTATAGTGAGAGACCCCCCAAACTCTACCATAGTGAGAGACCCTCCAAACTCTACTATAGTGAGAGACCCCCAAACTCTACCATAGTGAGAGACCCCCCCAAACTCTACCATAGTGAGAGACCCCCCCCCAAACTCTACCATAGTGAGAGACCCCCCCAAACTCTACTATAGTGAGAGACCCCGCAAACTCTACTATAGTGAGAGACCCCCCAAACTCTACTATAGTGAGAGACCCCGCAAACTCTACTATAGTGAGAGACCTCCCAAACTCTACTATAGTGAGAGACCCCGCAAACTCTACCATAGTGAGAGACCCTCCAAACTCTACTATAGTGAGAGACCCCGCAAACTCTACTATAGTGAGAGACCCCCCAAACTCTACCATAGTGAGAGACCCTCCAAACTCTACTATAGTGAGAGACCCCCAAACTCTACCATAGTGAGAGACCCCCAAACTCTACCATAGTGAGAGACCCCCCAAACTCTACTATAATGAGAGACCCCCAAACTCTACCATAGTGAGAGACCCCCAAACTCTGCCATAGTGAGAGACCCCCAAACTCTACCATAGTGAGAGACCCCCAAACTCTACCATAGTGAGAGACCCCCAAACTCTACCATAGTGAGAGACCCCCCAAACTCTACCATACTGACAGACCCCCCCGTACTCTACCATAGTGAGAGACACCTAGACTCTTCCATTCTCAGAGACCCCCCCCAGACCCTCCCCCTCACTGTGAGACCACCCCCCCAGTTCCCCTCATACTCTAAGACCCCCCCAAACTCTACCATAGTGAGAGACCCCCCCGAACTCTACCATAGTGAGAGACCCCCAAACTCTACCATAGTGAGAGACCCCCAAACTCTACCATAGTGAGAGACCCACAAACTCTGCCATAGTGAGAGACCCCCCCAAACTCAAGCTTTTGTGCTTTTCCCCACCAGATGCAATGTGAAAGGTGAAGACAGACGCATTCTGGCCCTGGAACTGGACAAAGATCACCATGCCTTGTTCGTGGGCTTCTCGGGCTGTGTCATTCAGGTCCCTCTCAGCCGCTGTAAACGTTACAGCAGGTGCAAACGGTAAGAGAATACAATGAACTTCCTCCTGTTCACCAGGAACATTCCAGGTTACCATCGTTCCAAACGAACACCCGCTGAGAGAGAACATGTCCCTCACAAGGTGGAGTGGGGATGATCCCTTCAGCCTGTTTGATTACGTCCTTCTGGACTAACTGGTCTGCCATCTTCCAAATGTCAGCTTGGCTCGGTGGGGTAGCACTCTCTCTCTCACCTTGTGAGGTAGAAGGTCGTGGGCTCGAGCCCCCAGACTCCAGCACAAAATCCAGGCCGACACTCCCGGTGCCGGTACTGAGGGAGTGCTGCACTGTCGGAGGTGCCCGTCTTTCGGATGAGATGTTAAAGCCAGGCCCTGTCTGCCCCTCTCAGGTGGGTGTTAAAGATCCCACTGGGCCGCTATTGGAAGAAGAGCAGGGGGGAGTTCTCCCCGGTGTCCTGGGGGCCGATATTTATCCCTCGACCAACCTCACTAAAAAAACAGATTAACTGGTCATTGTCTCATTTCACAACCTCAGGACGTCCCAAAGAACTTTACAACCAATGACGTACTTTTTGAAGTGTAGTCACTGTTGTAATGTAGGAAACAGGGCGGCCAATTTGCGCACAGCAAGATCCCACAAACAGCAATGAGATAAACGGCCAGTTAATCTGTTTTTAGTGGTGTTGGCTGTGGGGTAAATATTGGAACTCCCCCCTGCTCTTCTTCGAAATAATGTCCGCGGGATCGATTACGTCCACCTGAGAGGGGGCAGACGGGGCCCTCGGTTTGACCCCTCATCCGAAAAAGGGCACCTCCGGCAGTGCGGCACTCCCTCGGTACTGGCACCGGGGGAGTGTCGGAGAGACCAGAGGGTGACCGGAGTGGGGTAAGGAAGGGTCACGTTGGCGTTCTATTGAGGGTGAAAGAGAGGCACGTTATTGGGGCAGTCTGGAGGGAGCTTTACTCTGTTCAGCTGTGCTCTATTGACACTGGGTTGCCTGAAACGGGGAAAGTCCCCATCGAACGTCCCTTACGTTGACTGAAAACAAAAGAAACTAACAGAAAAAGACTCTTTTAAACACAGATATGGTTTCCAATTTAGAATTCTGTTGGAAAATCCCATTCATTGGAACCGAACGGGGGCAATCCCCTTCGACTGGCCACATTCCAATGGCGGTAGCTTATTCCCACAATGCCTGGCAGCAGAGAAACCACTCTATCTCTCAGGTGCGTTGCCGGGGAACGGCAGTCCAGATATGTGCCTGTTTTGAACATTAGATATTCGTAAATCGATGGTTGAGCCATCAAAGAAGGGCGGAGAAAGAATAAGGAAGCAACAACCTGCATCTATATAGCGCCTTTAACGCAGTAAAACGCCCCAAGGCGCTTCACAGGAGCGTAAATCAGACAAAATTTGACACCGAGCCACTTTAGGACAGCGGTCAAAGAGGGAGGTTTTAAGGAGCGTCTTAAAGGAGGAGAGAGAGGCGGAGAGGTTTAGGGAGGGAATTCCAGAGCTTAGGGCCCGTGGCAGATGAAGGCAATGGTTTCTTGAGGCCTGTGAGAGTTAATTCAGGTTTCAGCCCGGTTTCCCTGATGAGTATTTTGGGGTCTTTCCCAGGTGTTTTGTCTTTTATTTGAGAGGGGGTTGAGGAATTGTGTTTGGGGCTTTCCCCATCTTGTGTTTCTTCACAGAGTCCGAGGTGGAGGGGGGGCCAGGCTAACTGGAAGGCAGGGGAAGAGTTTTTTCCAGTCTGGTGGCCTGGGGCCTACACAGATTGGCAACTTTTGGAAGCCAGACAAGATGGCGGTAGGATCGAGGTCTTGAATCGGGAGATCTCCTGTTGAAAACCTCAAGAGATAAATTTCTAAACATCGTGGGACACAGAAATAAGTTGTTAAAATGGATTTGAAAAGTGGACTGATGAGCTGCAATATTACGAGCTCCACTCGCCGTGCGCAGCCTCACTGGATAGATGGTGTCAGGAGGAGAATGGCCATCTTTCTGTCCACTGCATGTGTGAAACGGAACCGTAAAAAGTTACCCCCTCTTTGCCGTTTTACAGATTTCGACACATCTCATCCAAAGCCTGGCTCAACCAGTCCAAAACTGGACAGATGGCCACAAAAACCCGAGACAACAAAGACCAGCCCTGGCTGGGGAGTTCCCCGGTTTATATATCACCAGGGCAGCCATTTTGTTTAAGGAGCTGACTGCCTTTTACACTATTGTATCAGCCATTTTGCGTAGGAAGCTGACTGCCTTTTGCACTATTGTGACTGCCATTTTGTGTAGGTAGCTAACTGCCTTTTGCACTATTGTGACTGCCATTTTGTGTAAGGAGTTGACTGCCTTTTACACTATTGTGACGGCCATTTTGTGTAGGTAGCTAACTGCCTTTTGCACTATTGTGACTGCCATTTTGTGTAGGTAGCTAACTGCCTTTTGCACTATTGTATCAGCCATTTTGTGTAAGGAGTTGACTGCCTTTTACACTATTGTGACTGCCATTTTGTGTAAGGAGTTGACTGCCTTTTACACTATTGTGACTGCCATTTTGTGTAAGGAGTTGACTGCCTTTTACACTATTGTGACGGCCATTTTGTGTAGGTAGCTAACTGCCTTTTGCACTATTGTATCAGCCATTTTGTGTAAGGAGTTGACTGCCTTTTACACGATTGTGACTGCCATTTTGTGTAGGTAGCTAACTGCCTTTTGCACTATTGTATCAGCCATTTTGTGTAAGGAGTTGACTGCCTTTTACACTATTGTGACTGCCATTTTGTGTAGGTAGCTAACTGCCTTTTACACTATTGTATCAGCCATTTTGTGTAAGGAGTTGACTGCCTTTTACACTATCGTGACGGCCATTTTGTGTAGGTAGCTGACTGCCTTTTACACTATTGTGACGGCCATGTTGAGCAGAGTAAAGTGATGGGCAGAGGCTTGGGCGATCTCACCCCCACCCAATGCCCCAGTACAGTCCCCCACCGAGCGGTGAGAATCAGCCCGCGGTTTCAGCCCCGTGACAGTCAGCTTTAGCCAAGTTTAAAACCAGAGTGGGGGGGGGGAGGAGGGCAGAGAGATAGGGGTGAGCCCCCTCCCTTTGGACCCCCCCACAAACTCCCTTCCGCTATCACATGTGAGACCAGACACTCGGTGCCCGTCGGCTATTCGACTGTGGGGGGGCAGCACAGCACGGGTTCGATCCTGACCCCACCGGCACTTTCCAGCAGGGGGTGGGGGGGTCACCGGACAGTGATCCAAGGGCTCTCGGGCAAACCGTAGATGGCCCCACCTCCGTAGCCCGGTCGCGATCAGCTAACTCCACCCAGGGCGCAGAGCGAACCGCAGGCCTTGCTGACCCGTGCGTCTCAGAGGCCAAATCTTCAGCTCTCGGCCGCAGGGATTAAATCCCGTTAACCCTTCTCGGTTCCGTGCCGCACGGCGCATTTAAAACACTCGTCACGGAGTCTGAGAGGCCTTGCGTTATCGTCTATTAAAAAACCCTGCGTCTTTTTCTTCAGGTCATGCCTCGAATCGAGGGATCCGTACTGCGGCTGGCTGAAATCGGGCCTTTGTGTCACTCTCCATCCCGGTACCAGGTCAGTAAATCCCCTGACACGCTCTCCGTCTCTAACCCTGCACTGGATCGGCCTTGGTTTAAGTGCCTACTGTGAGTTACAGTGGCTTGGAATTCAAAGGGGGTGGAAATCATATCACAGTCGTATAAAACTTTAGTTCGACCCCATCTGGAGAGACCGCGTTCAGTGCTGGCAGGAAGGATATATCGGCCTTGGAGGGGGTGCAGTCCAGACTCACCTGAGTGATACCCGGGGCTAAAAGGGTTAAATTATTAGGACAGGCTGCACAGACTGGGCTTGTATTCCCTCGAGTTTAGGGGTGATCGAATCGAGGTGTTTTAAGATGATTAAAGGATTCGATCGGGGTCGATAGAGAGAAACTATTTCCTCTGGTCGGGGGGAGTCCAGAACAAGGGGGCAGAACCTTAAAATTAGAGCCAGGCCGTTCAGGGGTGATGTCAGGAAGCACTTCCTCACACAAAGGGGAGTGGGAATCTGGAACTCTCTCCCCCCAAAAAGCTGTTGAGGCCGGGGGGTCAATAGTAAATGTCAAAACTGAGATTGATCGATTTTTGTCGGGTATTAAGAGTCACGGAACCAAAGGTGGGTAGATGGGGTTAAGATACAGAGCAGCCATGATCCAATTGAATGGCGGAACAGGCTCGAGGGGCTGAGTGGCCTGCCCCTGTTCCTATATTAGCGCAGTGTAGTGCCACATTAACACACAACGCAGTTAAACCGAAAACGACTCTGCTCTTTTGACAGAAGCGGGTTTGAGCAGGATGTGGAGTGTGGGGACAGCCAGCACCTGAAGCCGTGTGATGGTGAGTACAGGCTCGGCTCGGAGCTCCCTCAGCTGCCTTCCCCGTTGTTGCTGGTTCCTGAGGGCAGGACAGTCTGGGGTGTGTCTGCACGAGAGCCCGTCCACAGGCCCCTGTCTTTAGCCCCCCTCCATCATCTCTCTCTATTCCAGTTTAGTCTGTCTTCTCTTTCTATCCCTCTCTCTCTCTCACTCCCCTGTCTCTCTCAACACCTCCCTCTCTCAATGTCTGTCTCTCTCTTTCTGATTCTCTCTATCTCTCTCTGTCTCTCTATCTCAGTCCATCTATAAATCTATCTCTCCCTACCTCTATCTGGTTGTCCCTGCCTCTCTGTCTTTGTCTGTCTGTCTCTCCATAACGCTCTCTCTTTCTCTCCTATCTGCCTCTCTCCTGTTTTCTCCATCCTTGCCCTCCCTCTCTCTCTCTCTCTCTCTCTCAATGTCTCTGCTCACTGTCTCCATCTCTGCCTCCCTCTTTGTCTCTCTCTGCCTTTCTCTCTCTCTCCCTTTATCTCTCTCTCTCTCTGTCTCTCTGTCTCTCTCTGTCTTTTTCTCTCTCTCTCCCTTTATCTTTCTCTCTCTCTCTGTCTCCCTCTTCGTCCGTATCTGTCTGTCTCTCTCTCTCTGTCTCCCTTTCCATCTGTATCTGTCTCTCTATCTCTCTCTCTGTCTCTTTCTTTCTTTCTCTCTCTCTCTCTCTGTCTCCCTCTCCATCTGTATCTCTATCTCTGTCTCTCTCTGTCTTTCTCTCTTTCCCTTTATCTTTCTCTCTCTCTGTCTCCCTCTTCGTCTGTATCTGTCTGTCTCTATCTCTCTCTCTGCCTCCCTCTTCATCTGTATCTGTCTGTCTCTTCCTCTTTCTCTCTCTCTCTCTCCCTCCCCGACTGTATTTGTCTCTCTATCTCTCTATCTCTCTCTGTCTTTCTCTCTCCCTTTATTTATCTCTCTCTCTCTCTCTCTCTGTCACCCACTTCGTCTGTATCTGTCTGTCTCTCTGACTCTCTCTCTCTCTGTCTCCCTCTCTGTCTGTATCTGTCTCTCTATCTCTCTCTCTCTGTCTCCCTATCCGTCTGTATCTGTCTCTCTATCTCTCTCTCTCTGTCTCCCTATCCGTCTGTATCTGTCTCTCTCTCTCTCTCTCTCTCCGTCTGTGTCTCTCTCTCTCTCTGTCTCCCTATCCATCTGTATCTGTCTCTCTCTCTCTCTGTCTCCCTATCCGTCTGTATCTGTCTCTCTCTCTCTCTGTCTCCCTATCCGTCTGTATCTGTCTCTCTCTCTCTCTGTCTCCCTATCCGTCTGTATCTGTCTTTCACTCTCTCGATCCTTCTCTCTCTCTCTTCCTCTGCCCCGGCCGGAACCTAACAGTGAATTCTGCCGGCAGTGTTAAGGCAGCCCCTTGGGTCCATTAACCACCTGCTCAGGTCCCAAGAGCGTGTTTTCCAGTCACTTATCGAGTTGTTGTTTTCGAGAGCTGTGTGCCAGGTGTGTGGGCGCAGGTATGTGATTCTGCCCAGATTGTCACTGTGCCAACACCTCCTCATCGCACAGTCTCTGGGCACTGTGCACTGTGGCATCTCAACCCTCCCTACAAAGCTCTCTTTTGTGAAAAATACGTGCCCAAAGATTGCCCATCCCCTGATTGCCCTTGAGAAGGTGGTGGTGAGCCGCCTTCTTGAACCGCTGCAGTCCGTGTGGTGAAGGTTCTCCCACAGTGCTGTTAGGAAGTTCCAGGATTTTGACCCAGCGACGATGAAGGAACGGCCGATATATTTCCAAGTCGGGATGGTGTGTGACTCGGAGGGGAACGTGCAGGTGGTGTTGTTCCCATGTGCCTGCTGCCCTTGTCCTTCTCACTTGTGCCTTGTAGATGGTGGAAAGGCTTTGGGGAGTCAGGAGGTGAGTCACTCGCCGCAGAATACCCAGCCTCTGACCTGCTCTTGTAGCCACAGTATTTATATGGCTGGTCCAGTTAAGTTTCTGGTCAATGGTGACCCCCAGGATGTTGATGGTGGGGGATTCGGTGATGGTAATGCCGTTGAATGTCAAGTGGAGGTGGTTAGACTCTCTCTTGTTGGAGATGGTCATTGCCTGGGTCTTGTGTGGCCCGAATGTTAATTGGCACCTAACAGCCCAAGCCTGGATGTTGTCCAGGTCTTGCTCCATGCGGGCTCGGACTGCTTCATTATCTGAGGAATCGCCAATGGAACTGAAGACTTTGGCTCCAGTCGAGATGGGAAATGGGGAGAAATCTTTGGTTTCTCTGTCTCTCCCCAGCTATCCCGAGGATACTGACACTCACTGTTGGGGGTCAGTCTGTTGGGGGTCAGAATGGGGTCATTCTACTGGGGGTCAGATTGGGGTCATTCTACTGGGGGTCATTCTATTGGGGGTCAGATTGGGGTCATTCTATTGGGGGTCAGATTGGGGTCAATCTGTTGGGGGTCAGAATGGGGTCATTCCATTGGGGGTCAGATTGGGGTCATTCTATTGGGGGTCAGATTGGGGTCATTCTATTGGGGGTCAGATTGGGGTCATTCTACTGGTGGTCAGATTGGGGTCATTCCACTGGGGGTCAGATTGGGGTCATTCTACTGGGGGTCATTCTATTGGGGGTCAGATTGGGGTCATTCTATTGGGGGTCAGATTGGGGTCAATCTGTTGGGGGTCAGAATGGGGTCATTCCATTGGGGGTCAGATTGGGGTCATTCTATTGGGGGTCAGATTGGGCTCATTCTATTGGGGGTCAGATTGGGCTCATTCTATTGGGGGTCAGATTGGGGTCATTCTATTGGGGGTCAGATTGGGGTCATTCTATTGGGGGTCAGATTGGGGTCATTCTATTGAGGGTCAGATTGTGGTCATTCTACTGGGGGTCAATCTTTGGGGGTCAGATTGGGGTCATTCTACTGGGGGTCAGATTGGGGTCATTCCACTGGGGGTCAGATTGGGGTCATTCTACTGGGGGTCAGATTGGGGTCATTCCACTGGGGGTCAGAATGGGGTCATTCCATTGGGGGTCAGATTGGGGTCATTCTACTGGGGGTCAGATTGGGGTCATTCCACTGGGGGTCAGATTGGGGTCATTCCACTGGGGGTCAGATTGGGGTCATTCCACTGGGGGGTCAGATTGGGGTCATTCCACTGGGGGGTCAGATTGGGGTCATTCCACTGGGGGGTCAGATTGGGGTCATTCCACTGGGGGTCAGATTGGGGTCATTCCACTGGGGGTCAGATTGGGGTCATTCCACTGGGGGGTCAATCTGTGTGAGGATCGGTGCAGGTTCCATTGGGTATTGGGTCGGGTTGAATCCCCCAGTTGTGAGCCTGTGCCTCAGTCTCATTTTGTTTTTGATTTCCCTTTTTTTCTCTTCTTCCCTTTTTTTCCCTTTAGACGCGTCTCCGTCAGTCCGGAAAAGCCAGCGCGACTCAGCCCATGGTCAGTTTGAAAAATAAACAAACCTTTCTCCTGGTCGCTAGGGGGGTCGTGCGGCAGTTTGGAACTGGCCTAGTTTGTAATCCAACTTTGCATGAAACGCTCGATGGTCAGATGCACGGCCCTGTGTGGTCCTGAGCCAATCGCAGGCCAGGAGAATCACTAGTGTTCGCCAACCTGGCCGGTCTCTCCCAGGGGCAGCAACAGGGGTTACCGCGGGGCTCAGGGCCTCTGGATTAGGGACAGAAACCTCCTGCTCTTGGATTTTATCCGGGTGTCAGACCATGACTCAGTGGGCTGCACTCCCTCTTTCGCCTCTGAGTCAGAAGGTCGTGGGTTCGAGCCCCCACTCCAGAGACTTGAGCCCGTCATCCAGGCCCGACACTCCCAGCGCCCAGTACTGAGGGAGTGCCGCACTGTCGGAGGTGCCGTCTTTCGGATGAAACGTTAAACCGAGGCCCCCATCTGCCCCTCTCAGGTGGATGTAAAAGATCCCACGGCCACTACTGGAAGGAGAGCAGGGGGGAGTTCTCCCCGGTGTCCAATATTTATCCCTCAACCAATATGTGATGCCTCACCCTAGTTGAATAGCCTCAGGGTCTGGGTTCACAGATGAAGACTGGCACCGTGGGTGTCAGGATGAGGTGGCTCCTTCTCCGGGAGAAAGGGAGGGTTTGGGGAGGGGGGTCGGGGTTCTTGCTGACTGCAGGTAGATTTAGAAAGTGGCCATAACGATTGTCCCACTTGGCTCTACCAGTAACTGGAGGATATCGAGGCATTGGAGAAGGTGCAATAAAGATTAACAAGGATGATACCAGAACTGAGAGGTTATAATGATCAGGAAAGACTGAACAGGCTGGGGCTCTTTCCTCTAGAAAAGAGAAGACTGAGGGGTGACCTGGTCGAGGTCTTTCAGATTATGAAAGGGCTCAATAGGGTAGACGTAGAGAAGATGTTTCCCCTTGTGGGGGGAGACCAGAACTAGGGGCCCATAAATATAAGAGAGTCACTAATAAATCCAATGGGGAATTCAGGAGAAACTTCTTTACCCAGAGAGTGGTGAGAATGTGGAACTCGCTCCCACATGGAGTGGTTGAGGTGAATAACAGAGATGGATTTAAGGGGAAGCTTAAGGGAGAAAGGAATAGAAGGATATGCTGATAGGGTGAGATGAAGCAGGGAGGGAGGAGCATAAACACCAGCACGGACCAGTTGGGCCGAATGGCCTGTTTCTGTGCTGTGAATTCAATGTAACATCTCAAACATGGCCAATGACGCCTTGATCAGACCGCTGGGCAAAGCGGGAGAATCGGCCATGTCAGAGCCCAGGACCACCCCTCCCTCCCTCCCCTCACGCCATTGGTTATCCCGCCGCGGCAACGGAATCTACAGCGCCAATGCTTTCCAACTGAAAAACAAAATGGCGGCCGCCTGGTGTCACCCTCCCCGCCCCCACCGTGGCTCAGCTGGTTGTTGATTGTTGATTTGTCGATGCAGGGGGAGCCCCGCCCACAGTTTCCGGCACAGCCAATGACACGAAAGTCCACAGGGGAGCGGGCCAGCCACCGAGCGTTGCCGTTGGAGATGTCAGCGTGACCTTGGGTGTTGGTGGCGTGTCTCCCACCCTCCTCTACGGTTTGAACACTCTGGGTAAGGGGCCGCGTCCAGTCCAGAGGCGGCCGATTTCCAACCGCACTGTGGGATTGAGCGGGGGAGAAGAACTTGCCTTTGGCCGCGAGAACCAAAAAAAGGGTCAGGGGTCAAGGGCCGCCGGGCGGTCAACGAGGGCAGGAGAAGAGAGGAGGTCAATCAAGAATTGGTGACGACGTTGGGTTTTAATTGCAGATCGTAGGGTCAACTAAGAGTTCAAGGCCGCACGTCAAGAGAGAATTAAGGTTTGGTTTGATTGAGGGGGCGGGTTGTCGAGTGAGCGTAAATGAAAGTTGCCATGGCAACTGAGGTGCCCGAAAAGGGGGGGCTTTCTGCAGGGGAGGGAAACGCAAAGTGTGATAATGTTACGTGACGCTCTGCGATAATTCCCCCCCCGAAACCACCACCTAAATTACCCCAGATGTTCGATAGGGGAGAGACGGAGAAACTATTGGGAGGGAGAGGGGGATGAAGGACAAAGCAGGGCGTAATCTTAAAGTTAGAGCTAGGCCCAAAATCAGGGGAGTGGAAATCTGGAACTCTCTCCCCCCGCAAAAGGCAGTGGATGCTGGGGGTCAACTGGAGCTTTGAAGGCTTGAGATGGATAGATTTTTGTTGGGTCAGGGTATCGAGAGATAGGGAAGCCAAGGCAGGTCAATGGAGGTGAGGTACAGATCAGCCGCGATCTGACTGGAGGGCGGAGCAGGCCCGAGGGGCTGAACGGCCGCCTCCTGTCCCTTATGATGCTCGCAGGGCGAGATAGGGAACTCCCTCTTCAACGGGGAAGTTAGTTTGTGGCCTCGACCTCGCCCGGGGTGACAGGAATAGGAGAAGCAGCGTCAAAATAGAGGAAATGGCTTTCAAGGTCAAGGGTCAGGCGCGTGCCAAACAGTCAGAATTTGGCTGAAATTCTTCCAGTGAGAAATTCGGGGGGAGGCCCACAGTGGGGGACGTTAGCAAGGCCGAAAAGAGTGGGGGTGGGGTGGGTGAGGGGAAAGGCAGAGTCGACCGGGTCAATGAGGTCGAGCTCGTACAGGCCTGGTGAATGTCGGTTGAGGGTGAGACCGAGGGAGGTGAGGAGTCCCTTCGGTTTTGAGGCTCCGAGGGAGAACGAGTTGGAGCAGGAGACAGTACAACGAGTCTGGTTTGCGACTCAGCGAGGATGTTGAGGGAGTAGAGAATCAGAGTACAAGGGGGAAGAGGTCATGCTACAGCCCTGGTCAGACCCCATCTGGAGATACTGCGTTCAGTTCTGGGCACCGCACCTTAGGAAGGACATATCGGCCTTGGAGGGCGTGCGGTGTAGATTTACTGGAATGGTATCTGAACTCCAAGCGTTAAGTTGCGAGGGGCGATTACACAAACTAGGGTCACATCCCCTTGAATTTAGGAGACTGAGGGGTGATTTGATCGAGGTTTTCAAGATATTAAGGGGAACCTGAGATTGATCGATTTTTGTTAACCAAAGGTTTTAAGGGATATGGGGCTGAGGCCTCCTCCTGTTCCTGTGCAGGAGGTTTGAGGCAGAGAGTGTCGGTCAGGGTGGGGATTTGGAACGTTGGAGGAACAAGGCAGGAAAGTTGAGATGGGGCCCTGACTGTGGGACCTTCAACGTCCGCCCGAGCAGGAGACTGGGCCTCCGTTTAACCCCTCGTCCGAAATTGGCCTCCAGTTGACAGGAGAGCTGCCCAGAGAGCGGGACCGCTGAAACGGAGGGAGGGAGCAAACGTTCTCATCGAGGACGGAAAGACCAGGTCCGAGGGAGTAATCAACTGTCAGAGGAGGAGGAGGTAGCACTCTACACGGGAGGGATTGGAAGAGCCTGCTCAGATAGGGGAGCGGCAATCACGTCTTGGGACGAGGTGGGCTTTCGAGGCAGTGTAGACTTGTTGAGGTCAGTCCTTTCTCCGCTCAATCCCACCGCGATGCTTTGAGGGTCTTGCCTCCCGTGGAGGTCCTGCATGGCGGTGTTGCTGGCCGTTGCTTTTTTTGAGCTGACTTGTCTCTTCACTGAAGGAATGTTCCGGCTGCCTCCTCCTCCCCCACTCCCTCTACTAACTCTAACCCCAAGAAAACCGCCAACAGAGGGCGGGATAAAATCTGGGCGCGGTCTCTCTGATTTCGTTAGCAGGGGCCTCAATCTTTCCAGAGTGCGGGCCTCCCTCCTGCTTTTCCCGGAAGGAAAGATTCCCGGAGTTTTTGGACTTGAATGCTGGTCCACAGGAGCTTTGTCATTCAATGGGCGGGTCACTCGCGACAGAACCCCTTCGATACGGGGGCCCTTGGCTGGCTGGCTGCTTTTTGTGTCCTGTCTGGGTACTAAATCCTAAAGGCCCTGGGGTGGGGTGGGAGGAGATGAGGGAGAGGGGGGAAGCCTTTCAGTGACCCTCCACTCCCGCGCCCCCCTTTTGACTTGCGGAGAACAAATAATCGATAACACTCAGGGCCTTTAGGCGCGTAGCTAGGTCGAACCGCTTATCCCCGGGTGTGTCTGCCATCTTGGATATGTCGCCTCTCTCCCAGCTACCATAATGCTCTGCTCCGATATCCCAACTACATGAAGTTTGCCTGTAATGGTTTCCCAAAGTTGACGGGTTTTAATGAGGCATTGTACGACAAATGTAACCTGAACATGAGCATGTTATCCTCTGCTTCTTGGTTTATCGGTGTAATTTTGTGCGAAACAATTGTGTTTTTCCCTTGGTCTCTTCAGGAGGTTTATGGTCAAAGCCCCTCATCTCCTCCATCGAGTAATCGCTGCAGGCAAGGTCAAAGGCCAAACCCCCCCCCCGGTGCTGTTTCAAAATCGGCCACTCGGTGCCGCCGTTTGAGGTGGCTCTCAATCCATCACCAACCACACCCCACCTCCAATTCTCCCACTAGCCCATTGGTAACAAGGAATCCATGAGAGCCCCTCCCTCCAATACCCAAACACTCCCATCAAAGCCCATCCCTCCAATACCCAAACTCTCCCATTGAAGCCCCTCCCTCCAATACCCAAACTCTCCCATCGAAGCCCATCCCTCCAATCCCCCAACTCTCCCATCGAATCCCATCCCTCCAATCCCCCAACTCTCCCATCAAAGCCCATCCCTCCAATACCCAAACTCTCCCATTGAATCTCCCATCCCTCCAATCCCCCAACTCTCCCATCGAATCCCATCCCTCCAATCCCCCAACTCTCCCATCAAAGCCCATCCCTCCAATACCCAAACTCTCCCATTGAATCTCCCATCCCTCCAGTCCCCCAACTCTCCCATCGAAGCCATGAAGGAAAATGGCTAAAATTGAGGGAGATTCCATCCCTCAAAGTGTCACTGGGTTCTCGCCAGACAGTGAAGCCCCCTCTCCACGTAGCCGGGGAGGGACACTGAGTTCCTTATCTCAGCCGTGCCACTGTCAGAGCTCAAGGCCGTCCCCAAGTAGTCGGAGGGAGAGGTGTCCATGGGTCTGCTCTTGATCACCTCCTCGAGGTCGGTTTCAGAGCAACGTTGGAAGATGCTGGTCGGAAGGTCGGCCAACTCTGTGAACGGGGGCACGGGGTGGGGGTGTAGCTACATCCCAAACGGGGAAAAGGGTAAAATATCTTAAAGGGGAGATGGGGCGGGGGGAAGGAACGTCTCTTCATAAGAACAAAGTGGAACATCTAAAGACTATCTCAAGAAACCAAACTTAATCTTGTTGGTTCCAATCCATCTCAAGACTTCTGTCGATGTCTCATATCTTTTAAGGGGGCTTAAGGTGGGGGCCGTAAATGTAAGAGAGTCACTAATAAATCCAATGGGGAATTCAGGAGAAACTTCCTTACCCAGAGAGTGGTGAGAATGTGGAGCTCACTCCCACATGGAGTGGTTGAGGGGAATAACACAGATGGATTTAAGGGGAAGCTCGAGGGAGAAAGGAGTAGAAGGATCTGCTGATAGGGTGAGATGAAGTAGGGAGGGAGGAGGCTCGTGTGGAGCATAGACCAGTTGGGCCGAATGGCCTGTTTCTACGCTGTAAACTCGATGTAATTCTACGGTTTTTGTTTTGTTCTTTAGGAGTGAGGAAGGAAGTGGATTTGCACGAGGGGAACCAAAATGTCCACATTAACTTCCTGATTGCCTGCACCGTCTTGGCCTTCCTGTTCGGGGCCTTCCTGTCGGGCCTGGTCCTCTCCTGCTACTGCAGCCGGGCGCTGGGCAAGGCCAAGAGGCCGGGCAAGGACTCCGAGACGGCCCTCTCCCACACCGTCTCGCTGCCCACCCTCACCAAGCTCAGCGGCCTGCTGGACGGCCCGCCCAAGGAGGGGAAGATGGAGGGCCACCCGGCCAAGGTGTACGCCAGCCTCCTGGTGGACTGCGACGCCGGGGTCCCGCTGAAAGACGGCCGACTGCGCCACCCCGAGCTGGCGGCACTGCCCACCCCTGACTCCACGCCCGAGCTGCCCGCCAAGAACGTGAAGCCTTTCCGGAGCCAGTGGGAGAAGAGTCGCGGCAATGCCAAAGACGTCAACGTGAGGAGCCTCAGGGCGACCAGCCCATCCCCTCGCCCCTGCGCCCCCCAGGCTTTCCTCATACCAAGCGCTGTGGTCCTCCCCAACAACGCTCACGGCCGGGATCTCTCCCTCTCCAGGACTGCGGACCGCGGGGACCTGGAGAAGATCCGCCGAGTTGGCTATCCGTTCCCGGACGACCTCCCCTCGAAGGCGGTGGACATCAGCACTCTGGACGAGCTCCTCAAGCACCTCCACGAGATGAGCGTCAGCCCCAGGGCCGCCGGCGATGCCCCTCAGGCTGGGCGTGCGCTGCCCAGAGTGCCCGACCTGGAGAACGCGGCCTATTACACCTCCTCCACCCTGCCCCGGGATAGCTTGGCCCGGAGGCTGGAGGTCCCGCCAGGCCCCTGCCCCCAGGAGCGCCCGGCTAGACCTCCCTCCCAGCGGCACTCCCTCGCCACCTTCCCCAAGGCCACTCCCGCCGGCCCCGGACTGGCAAAGAAAAACAGCTTCAGCCAGGCCCGGGGGGCTCCTCTGCTGCAGGCCGAGTCGACCAGCCCCTCAGATTGGCACAGGGGCTCCTCGTCTCGCCCAGGGGCCCTGAGAACTACCCCCAGCAAGCCCGAGGTCCCGCCCAAGCCAGCGCTCGGTCCAGACCAATCACCCACCAGCCCCTCAAACACCTACAACCAATAAGGGCGGCGAGTGCATCTGACATTGGTGTTGGAGGCCTCCCCGCAAATGCTCGGGCCTCACGACTTAAGAACGAAGGGCCGCCCAGGTCCTAGGTGGGGACACCAACATGCGTTCTCCAGAGCCGTGCTACGCAATGTATTGAAGAGTTGTTTCTGAACCGACAGACCGGCTGGACATCCATTGGAGTCTCGTGGACTTCTGCGACACTAAGATTCCACTCTCAGGTCTTTATCGTCCACGCTACAAAGACGTCCCACCGCTATTTCCCCCCCCAGGCCCCTTACCCTGACTCAGCAGAAGAGTAAAGCGTCATTAAAACAGGGGCATCACAATTTGGTCATTGGATCAATCTCACCCTCCAGATGTTTGACCCTTTTGGGCCTTCGCTCGCCCTGCAAAGCTCCAAACACCTCCCCAGTTTGAGCAAGATGGAGGCTGGGCTGGCACTCGGGTCCTGATTGACCGGCCAGAATCGGGCTGGAGGATCTGAACGGCCTCCTCCCGCTGCTCTGGACGAGGGTTGGCGATGACGGGCGGGAGACGCCGTCCAGAAGGCGAGGAGACGACGGAGGGTCGGGGGAGTGGAAATGGCACCGAGGGAAATGGGGGTGGGCTCCTCGCCTTCGATGGGGTTTACAAGAAAACCCCCAAGAGGCTTCCGGAGAATGGCCCATCGTCGCCCAGCTCAGGACCTTCTCCAAAAAAAAAAGGGACCTTTTGATGCGAAGCAGAGGAAGACACTTGTATTCTTCACAATGAAGAGAGCTCTTCTGATAGTCCTCGATAGACTTCTGCTGGAAAGGCCGAGGCAGCTTATTGGTGTCTTGCGGTCCTCGACGATGACGTTACACGTGACAACGTAGCCGTTTACGGGAAACCAAGGTGCTGTCGGCATCTCAAACTCTTCCAAAGCCAAACGATTGAAAGTCAAAAGGGACTCTGTGCTTTGCGGCAAACTTGGTCAATGGCGAGGCCCCCCTGGAGTTAGTTCCAACCTTCTGAGACCGCGTCAGGCAACGGCCCGCTCCCGTGGGCCTCCACAAGAGGCCTCCTCACGCGTCAGCCCCGCCTCCAATGTCCCCGGGGCCGAAGACGCTCAGTTTTTCGAATCTTGCGCGGATGGAGATGGGAGGGGGGTGGAGATAGAGAGAGAGAGAGAGAGAGAACATTCTGTTGGCCGGCGGACGGGTTGGCCGTTTTGAGAGGGCCCGCGTTTGGGTTTGGTGGCCAATTAATTTTCCGCCCCCTTCCCCACCCCCCCGCGACTGGCAATTTTCCATTGGTTCAATTCCTGAGGACCCCTCGAGTGTGCCCGAGGGGAGCGTCGAGGTGCCTCCTGGTCGTGTAGGCGAGCCACGGTCTGAATTGGCGAGCTTTAAACGGCCGCTCGGTCGGGGAGGTGGAAATCGGGCCCTCCGACCCCAACTGGGCTCAGCGATTCGTAGGGCTGCTTCCGATGTCACCTCCGAACTATGAACGAAACTCCTTCGAACCTTTCGCGATGGTTTTTCTTTTAATCCTGAATAACGATTGTCCTGACTGAATCGACAATTTTGAATTCAACTCGCACCGTGTCCGCAAACTGACCACTCGAAATTCCCGCTGCCCCTTTTCGGGTTCGGTCGCGGAAGGTTGACCATGAGGTGATCGACGGGTGGAGGGTCTCTGGCGTTGATGTGGGGAGGGGGAGAGGGAAGGGAGGAGGGGGAGAGGGAAGGGAGGAGGGGGAGACACCATTGTAGCCGTCACTGGCCCGTAGAGACGCCAACTCCGGTTGGACGTACCCCAGCAAGATCCACCACATGACCTCCCGCCTCCACCCCTCCGCCACACTCTCCCGCCATTGGTCGCCCGTCATTCCCGGACCCCCCTCGCCCCCACCCCCACCACGGCCAATCGGAAAAGCGAGCAGTCTCTTCGTGACCCGATTGGACGTTTCTCGACTGTCAGTCAAACACGCCCTTCTTTCCACCTCCAACAAACAAAAGCAATTCGAAGAAAACACCATTTTTACTTTTAACCCCCCCCCACCCCCCCACCTCCGTGGCTATCCTCCCCGGGTTTTTTTTTTTTGCTCCCTGCCAGAGGTCGGAGGCCAATCCTGGAGGGTTGGCAACCCCGAGCTTGGCTTTTCACTCAGAGCAGGCCCGGATCCCAGCCTGGGATTTTCCCAGGGCCCCGTAACAACCCCGGGCGGTGCAGATTGTCCCCGAGCCAGGAGAGCCTCACTTATCCGATTTAAACGGGCGATGGTTTTCGCCAAACTTGCCATCTCGGAGAGACTCTCGCCCCTCAAAAGCCTTCGAGTACCAGTTGAATTTTCGCATACGTTCGACGAAAAGCCACATCCCTCGCATTACGTTACGGTTCCAGCTCCTTTTAATTCATCTCAGAATCCCCCTAGTTTTTGTAAAAATAACAGTAATAACACCACGTCTACATCTGATTTGCATAGAGAGAGAAAATATCAGCACTCGAGGAAGGGAGGGAAGGAGGGAGAGAGGAGGAGGTCATAAATTGGGAACATTTGATCATCACAATGATTCTTCTAAACTAATTAAAACCAAAGGAAATAATTCTTTGAAACCGAGCCAGACGAGAGTGTTATTAATTACCGTTAAGTTAATGAGTCAGTCCCGGTTGCTATGGTGATAACGATGCTCTTGTAGGCTTATTGAGTTGGGCAGAATGGCCTTTTCTTCCCACTATTTCTTTTCATTTCAAAAGAAAGACCACTTACTCTCCCCTTTTTCTCTGTAAATTGTACCCCCTCCTCCCTCCCCCCTGCCCAGGGTCCACGTGAGGGCGAGCAGGCCAAAAGCCTGCCGTAGGAGGCCTCAAAAACGCGCCAATTAACGTGACTCTGCCCCGCTCCCCTTCCAGGGTGGGGGGGGAAAGGAGGGGCATGAGGAAGAGAAGCGGAACCAATAAAGTATGAGAGAATATTAGCGCCTCCGACCCTCCGCGCTGCCCAAACCTCCTTCTTTAACCTTTGTGCGATGTCTTGCGCTTCGACCCTTGACCTGGGTTTCTCAGGTCGCCTCGCGCGCCCGCGCCGCCCGCTGGCACGCGATTGGCGGGGCAACCGGAGCAGCAAAATGGCTGCCGTTATTCTTGGGGGGGGGGCGGCGGGAGACTTATTCGAGTCAGTCAGTCCCAGAAAGACGGGAGTGACAGGACTACCGTCTCTGTCGCTTAGCTATCGATCGTCACTGAAAAGAGGGGGGGACAGGCAAGATTTCAGAGATGCGACTGTCGAAATGGGAACCTCGACCCGAATTCCTGTTGGCTGTCGATAAGCATCGCTGGGATTGGAGATTTCCCGCAGCCAGTCACGTTACGTGAACCGCGGTGTCGGTGTGCCTTATTGAGGCAGAGGGCACTACGGGACGCAGCACAGGCTCGACGGGCCGAGTGGCCTCCTCCTGTGCCGCCTCCCACCAGGAGAAGAACGAAAAATGGCCGCCTCCCGCCTCCACCCCGCTCCCCGGGCCGAGCTGGGGCCTCCTCGGGCGGCACAGCTTTGGAGAGCAGTGACCTGAACGAGGCCTCGTCCCCCTCCCGCTCTGCCCCCACACCTCACGTTCTCACACGTCGACCCGCAACCCCTCAACGTGCCGCCCGATCCCACCTCTCCCCAGAAACGGAATGAAGGGCTGAAATTTGAGGTCCGAGGGGGATTACTCGGCCCGTCGCCATGATGCTAGCCCATCGAATCGTCCCTCGGACCTCCTTCCCATCTCCCTGGCAACGGATTCCTAAAAAAAAAATAATGAGGGTGGAAGAGGCCCCTTTTTCCTCCCTGAACTTTGACCCATGACCCCTGGGATTTGAGGCCTGAGTTAGTGACTGGGCATCGAGTGAGACTTTAACCCACAACTGGGGGTCACGGAGAGGCTAATTGTCCAGGAATTCCCTGTGCGGAAATAGGACGGTGTAGAGGGAGCTTTACTCTGTATCTAACCCTGTACCTGCCCTGGGAGTGTTTGACGGGACAGTGTAGAGGGAGCTTTACTCTGTATCTAACCCTGTACCTGCCCTGGGAGTGTTTGACGGGACAGTGTAGAGGGAGCTTTACTCTGTATCTAACCCTGTACCTGCCCTGGGAGTGTTTGATGGGACAGTGTAGGGGGAGCTTTACTCTGTATCTAACCCTGTACCTGCCCTGGGAGTGTTTGACGGGACAGTGTAGAGGGAGCTTTACTCTGTATCTAACCCTGTACCTGCCCTGGGAGTGTTTGACGGGACAGTGTAGAGGGAGCTTTACTCTGTATCTAACCCTGTACCTGCCCTGGGAGTGTTTGATGAGACAGTGTAGAGGGAGCTTTACTCTGTATCTAACCCTGTACCTGCCCCGGGAGTGTTTGATGGGACAGTGTAGAGGGAGCTTTACTCTGTATCTAACCCTGTACCTGCCCTGGGAGTGTTTGACGGGACAGTGTAGAGGGAGCTTTACTCTGTATCTAACCCTGTACCTGCCCTGGGAGTGTTTGATGAGACAGTGTAGAGGGAGCTTTACTCTGTATCTAACCCTGTACCTGCCCCGGGAGTGTTTGATGGGACAGTGTAGAGGGAGCTTTACTCTGTATCTAACCCTGTACCTGCCCTGGGAGTGTTTGACGGGACAGTGTAGAGGGAGCTTTACTCTGTATCTAACCCTGTACCTGCCCTGGGAGTGTTTGATGAGACAGTGTAGAGGGAGCTTTACTCTGTATCTAACCCTGTACCTGCCCCGGGAGTGTTTGATGGGACAGTGTAGAGGGAGCTTTACTCTGTATCTAACCCTGTACCTGCCCTGGGAGTGTTTGACGGGACAGTGTAGAGGGAGCTTTACTCTGTATCTAACCCTGTACCTGCCCCGGGAGTGTTTGATGGGACAGTGTAGAGGGAGCTTTACTCTGTATCTAACCCTGTACCTGCCCTGGGAGTGTTTGATGGGACAGTGTAGAGGGAGCTTTACTCTGTATCTAACCCTGTACCTGCCCCGGGAGTGTTTGACGGGACAGTGTAGAGGGAGCTTTACTCTGTATCTAACCCTGTACCTGCCCTGGGAGTGTTTGATGGGACAGTGTAGAGGGAGCTTTACTCTGTATCTAACCCTGTACCTGCCCTGGGAGTGTTTGATGGGACAGTGTAGAGGGAGCTTTACTCTGTATCTAACCCTGTACCTGCCCTGGGAGTGTTTGACGAGACAGTGTAGAGGGAGCTTTACTCTGTATCTAACCCTGTACCTGCCCTGGGAGTGTTTGACGGGACAGTGTAGAGGGAGCTTTACTCTGTATCTAACCCTATACCTGCCCCTGGGAGTGTTTGATGAGACAGTGTAGAGGGAGCTTTACTCTGTATCTAACCCTGTACCTGCCCTGGGAGTGTTTGACGGGACAATGTAGAGGGAGCTTTACTCTGTATCTAACCCTGTACCTGCCCTGGGAGTGTTTGATGAGACAGTGTAGAGGGAGCTTTACTCTGTATCTAACCCTGTACCTGCCCTGGGAGTGTTTGATGGGACAGTGTAGAGGGAGCTTTACTCTGTATCTAACCCTGTACCTGCCCTGGGAGTGTTTGATGAGACAGTGTAGAGGGAGCTTTACTCTGTATCTAACCCTGTACCTGCCCTGGGAGTGTTTGACGGGACAGTGTAGAGGGAGTTAAACGATTGATATATCCTGGGATATAACAGACCTCCCTTGTCCCTCGCAGTGATCAATCAATGAACGGGCAGTGGGAGGAGGTACACAGTAGTGAACAGTGTAAATACTGTACAGAATAATCGTATCACGTCCGGTGTCGAAAGGCTCTTCACTGGGACAGAAAAGAAGCAGCCACAGCAGCTCGGGGGTTTGTAACTCTGGGAATGAAACAAAATAAAAAGTTCTCCACAGAGGCAGGAGGGGGCGGGTTTACAGGGGGCAATCGGCAAATGTCCCGACCCCCTGAGCTGCCAGGAACGTTACCACAGACGCGGGGTGATTGGGACAGTCGAATAGTCCGCCAGCTCTGGCTGCCCAGGGTCACCTCTTTAGCCCGGGGTGGGGGGGCGGGAGAGAGAGAGAGAGAGAGAGAGGGGGGTGCAGGGGGAGATACGGGAGGGCGGTACCCTCTGCTGGGTGGGGGCAGTGGGTCAGCGGGAAGTAAATTGGGGTTTAAGCTGAGGCCATTGGCATCGGTCACTCCCGATGGGATCGCGGGGACCTGACGATGCCACCTGCTCATCGCCCGATGTAGCTGCGCTGATGCACCTTTCCTGTTCGAAAGGGGTGAGTGAGTGTGAGTGAGTGTGAGTGTGAGTGTGAGTGAGTGTGAGTGTGAGTGTGAGTGAGTGTGAGTGTGTTTTTTAGAAAGATAAAAGCTTTCTAAACATCTGTGAATTTGCTGGGATCTGTCCTGGCCTCTGTTTGTAAAGTATTTGTCTTCTGGTTGCTGTGAGATCAAAGCCCTGGTATAATTATTAAACGAGCAATGATTCCAGGCGATCGTGAGCTGTGATTTTATTCGGTTACTGCGTCTCCGATGACTTTTCCCACCTCTCCGCCTCTCTCTCCCTCCCCGGCGACTCTCACTGGAGGGCGAGTCCCACACTCACTGGGGCCGCCCTCCGTCCCTCACCCCCACCCCACCCCCCCCCCGAGGGGCTGCATCTTATGTCCAGCACTCTCTCCCACCTCGGAGACAGAAGGCCAGGGGTTCGAGCCCCCACTCCAGAGACTTGAGCTCATAGTCCAGGCCGACGCTCCCCGTGCCCAGTACTGAGGTGTTTGACGGGACAGTGTAGAGGGAGCTTTACTCTGTATCTAACCCGTGCTGTACCTGTCCTGGGAGTGTTTGATGGGACAGTGTAGAGGGAGCTTTACTCTGTATCTAACCCTGTACCTGCCCTGGGAGTGTTTGATGGGACAGTGTAGAGGGAGCTTTACTCTGTATCTAACCCTGTACCTGCCCTGGGAGTGTTTGATGGGACAGTGTAGAGGGAGCTTTACTCTGTATCTAACCCTGTGTTGCGTGTGTAGAGGGCGTGTTGGTTAATAATGATTTAACAATTACTTTCTCACGGACGCCTGGGGTGGGAATGGAACATCCTGCGGCCCTCCTTTAGTCCGATGACTCACTGAGGTGTGGCCTGTTTACCTGGTAGTACAGGCTTCGGCATAACCCCCTTAGCCTCACTCTCCTCCAGCAAACCACCCCCAGCCAGCTCACCCTGACGCCCGGCTTTGTAAGCACACGACCCCCTCCTCCTCACGTGGTACTGAGCACCAGAGCAGGCCCCGGCTCCATTCTCGGCCTGACAGAAGCCCGTTGGCCTGTTATAGTTGGCCTCAGGACCGCTGGGTTGAATGCGGGGGAGGGGGTGGGGGGAGAGAGGCGGGGGTGGGGTTAACGGGACAGCCCCCTCCCCCATCGCTGCCCGTCCACCTCGGCTCAGAAGAGGCCGCGGACAGGACTGTGATGCCTTCCACAGTTGAATAGCCGGCCGAAGGTCAGTGGACGGGACCCCGCAGGTGAGGTAGCGGAGGCCGGGCGTGAGACTGTAGTTAAAGTGAGGGGGGGGTGCAGGAGAAAGCTGGTGGGGAGGTGGGATGATAAAGTGGGGAGTCGGGCGGGGTGGGGGGTGTGTGGGTCTCTATATGACCAGAGGGAGGGGCAGGAGTCACGGGGGCACCAGTTGCAGTGATGGCACTGAGGGAGGGGCCCGGGTGGGGGGGCGAACGGATTTACAGCAAGAGATGTGATTGTGACAGCTTCAGTATCGGGAGTTGGTCAATGGACAGCAGCAGGGCTGTGAGGAGCCCCTCGCTCTCACTCTATACCTCCGTTTCTCTCTCTCCCTCTCTCTCTCTTTCTCTCTCTCACTCACTCCCTCCCTCCTTCTGTCTCTCCACCTCGTTCTCTCTTTCTGTCTCTCTCTCTCTATCTCCCTCTCTCTCGCGCTCTCTGTCTCACTCACTCTCTCGCACTCCCTTTATCTCTCTCTCTCTCTGTCTCACTCACTCTCTCTCTCTCGCACTTATTCTTTCTCTCTTTCTCTCTCTCTTTCTCTCTCTCTCTTTCTTTCTCTCTCTCTCTTTCTTTCTCTTGCTCTCTCTCGCTCTTTCTCTTGCTCTCCTTCGCTCTCTCGCTCTCTCTTTCTCTCGCTCTCTCTCTCTCTCTTTCTCTCGCTCTCGCTCTCTCTCTTTCTCTCTCGCTCTCTTTCTCTCTCTGTCTTTCTCTCTCTCTCTTTCTCTCTCTCTCCCTCTCTTTCCCTCTCTTTCCCTCTCTCTCTCTTTCTCTCTCTCATGTAGCCAGAAGCTCATTTTCACATATAATCTAATCCAGGGCAGTTGGACGTGACTCTCTGTCTCTCTGTCTCTCTCTCGATTGCCAGTTGAGTTGAAATCTTGTTTTCTGCTCCCTCCCACTCGAAACCTCGGGCTTGTTTATCTCAAACACTCAACTCGGAGCGGGATTTTGGACGAGCTGTGTCTTTACTGACAGCACACAGCCCGATTTTAACCCTGCGTTTTATCTTCTCTATTCCAATCTCTCCCTCTCATTTTCTCCATCCTCCTCTCTGTCTCATTCTGCCTCTCCCCATTCCTGAGCGAGTGTGTCATCGTGTTGCACACTCAAACGTCGTGACTGCCCTCCGCAGTTTCGCACTCACACACACGCGGCTCGTGTGGAGCATAGGGCAGTCGGGCCGAATGGCCGGTTTCTGTGCTGTAGGTTTGATGCACCACGCACACTCACACTCATTCTCACACTCATTCTCACACTCACAAAAAGTTTGTGTGAGACCATTACATGGTGGGGCACGACTGCCACCTGCTGTCGAACTTGGCAAGCTACAAGCCAAGGCTGATTAAACGCAGTCTGAGTGGGGACTCCAGCTCTCCCGATAGCAGAGTTAAAGGGAAATCTTGCCCTTATCCAGATTCCGGCTGAGTCTCGAAGCACCTCGCTTCCAATAAAAACCATCTCGTCCGGCGTTTTGCACCCAGCAGGATCCCACAGACAGCAATGAGATAAAGGACGGGTCAACCCTTCTTTTGGTGGTGTTGACCGAGGGAGAAATGGTGGCCCAGGTCACAGGGGGAGAACTCGCAGCATCTCCCGATCCGGCAGCACGGCGCTCCCGACAGTACGGGGAGGGTCAGCTTGGATTAGGGGCGGTCGTCCCTGGAGGTGAGTCTTGAACCCGTGACCTTCTGGCCTAAAATGGTACCCAGTTGAGGCCTAGTGGTTTTCACTTGTCTGAAGCCACAGGATTTAGTGCGACTCCCCTCCCCATGAGGTGTCTACAACAACCTGCATTTATCCAGCGCCTTTAAAGCAGTAAAACATCCCAAGGCGCTTCCCAGGAGCGATTATCAGACAAAATCTGACACCGAGCCACATAAGGAGATATTAGACAGGTGACCAAAAGCTCGGTCAAAGAGGGAGGTTTTAAGGAGCGTCTTAAAGGAGGAGAGAGAGGGGGAGAGGTTTAGGGAGGGAATTCCAGAGCTTAGGGCCCAGGCGGCTGAAGGCACGGCCGCCAATGGTGGAGCGATGGAAATCGGGGATGCGCAAGAATTCCCCAGTAACGAGGAGGGGCCGAATCTGCCCCGAGTCTCTGGGAAAACCATCTCTCAATTAATTTTATAACTTTATGGGGATTTTTTTCCCCCCTCCGGGAGAGAGAAGGTGAATCAAAAGTCTCTTCTCCCTGGGGTTTCGCCCCCCTGAATTTCAATCAAAGAGGCTTCGAGAACGGCAGCTGCGGCCGATCGCCACCGGGTGGCGGTGCTGTGTCACAGGAGGCGGCTCGACAATGGCGGGCGGGCACTGCGACGCCACCCTGCTGGCACCGGGCGGGCACCTGCACCAGCTCGTCGGTCCCTGATCCCAACCCTGGCGGAATAGCCCGTTTGTTTGAAGGGAGTTTCTCCCGAACTCGGAGTCGGTGAGGGGCTCGGTCCCGGCATCACTCCAGGTGCTGACAGGGCCGTGTTGACGTGGCTGGAAGTGCGCCGAGGTCGTAGGGAGGTGAGGGGAGGAGGAGGGAGTGAGGGAGGAGGGGGAGGGGAGAGAGGGAGGGAGGGAACGAAGGAGGAAAGGAGACGGAGGAAAAGAGGGAGTGAGGTAAGGGAAGGAGGGAGGAAAGGAGGGAGTGAGGGAAGAGGGAGGGAGGGAGGAAGGAGGGAGGGAGGGAGAGGAAAGGTGGGAGGGAGGGAGGGAGAGAGGGAGGAGGGAGAGAGGGAGGAGAGGGGAGGGAGAGAGGGAACGAAGGAGGAAAGTAGACGGAGGAAAAGAGGGAGTGAGGGAAGGAGGGAGGGAGGAAAGGAGGGAGTGAGGGAAGGAGGGAAGGAGGGAGGGAGAGGAAAGGTGGGGAGGGAGGAGAGGAAAGGTGGGAGTGAGGGGAGGGAGGGAGGGAGAGAGGGAGGGAGGGAAGGAACGAAGGAGGAAAGGAGACGGAGGAAAAGAGGGAGTGAGGGAAGGAGGGGGAGGAGAAAAGGAGGGAGTGAGGGAAGGAGGGGAGGGAGGGAAGGAGGGAGTGAGGGAGGGAAGGAGGGGAGGGAGGGAGAAGAAAGGTGGGGAGGGGAGGGAGAGGAAAGGTGGGAGTGAGGGAGGAGGCAGGAAAGGAGGGAGATAAGGAGGGAGTGAGGGAGGGAGTGAGGAAATCGAGGGGCGGGAGGAAGGGGAGGAAAAGAGAGAGTGAGGGAAGGAGGGTGTGAGTCAGGGAGGGAGGAAAGGAGGGAGATAGGGAGGGAGTGAGGGGAGGGAAGGAGGGAGGGGAGTGAGGGAAGGAGCATCTACCCCTTCTGGTCCCCTCAGGATCTTATATGTTTCAATAAGATCGCCTCTCATTCTTCTAAACTCCAGTGTACACAGGCCCAACTTGTCCAACCTTTTCCTCATAAGATAAACCCCCTCATCCCAGGGAATCAGTCGAGTGTAACCTTCTCTGAACCGCCTCCAAAGCAACTATGTCCATTCTTAAATAAGGAGACCAAAACCGCACACAGTGTTCCAGATGTGGTCTCACCAATGCCCTGTACAACTGCAGCAAAACATCTCGGGCGCTAAATCGGGCCGTTGTCTCGGCGCAACACGGCCTCTCTTCGACATCCAAGATGGCGTCTTGGACGCACAAGCAAGATTCCAGCTTCGATCAATGCACGACGCTGATTTAAAGCGATAGACGCCATTTTGGGATTAACGCTCAACTCAACGCACAGTCTTAACCACCCGACCATCTGAACGTGTCTTCGACGGCCTGGAGGACCCCCCAACCGGCGTTATTTAAAGGGACCAGGCAGGATTTACAGGTTAGTGGCTGGATTATTGCTTCTGGCTGCCCAGACATTTGTAACTGGTTTTTGGGAGGCCTCCTGATTTCAATATGAGGACGCGGGGACATGGCCTAACATTTAGAGCCAGGACGTGCAGGAGCGAAGTTAAGAAATGCTTCTACACGCAAAGGGTGGGAGATGTTTGGAACGCTCTCTCGCAAATGGCAGTTGATGCTCGCTCACTTTGAGAATGTTAAACCTGAGATTGATCGATTCCTGTGAACCGAGGGATATGGGGCTAAGGCGGGGTAGTATGGAGTGAGGTCACAGGTCCACCCTGGTCTGATCGAATGGCGAACAGGCTCGAGGGGCGAAATCCCACCGCCACTCGCTGCCTCCCGACACGCGCCAGCTTCTCCCCGCGAGAAAGCGGGACGCGTGTCTGGGTGATGTGCCTGTCGTGGTTGAATAGCTGCCCGTTTGTGTGTGGCCCGTGAGCCGCGGGTGGGCGGCTTGCAACGGTGGTGATGTGTAGGGTGAGGGTTGAGCACTGATGGAGTGAGTTTGGTTGGTATGTGGGTGATGGGGGGTTAATGCGTGGGGCAGTTGGCGGGAGACCGCCCTTGACAGTTGACCTCACTTACCTTGACCACTCATGTCAAAGCATTGAACTTCTTCCTGCACTGCGTCCATGTCCATGATGCTGTGCGCCCCGGCATTGGCTTCGGCCCCCGACTGCCTCCCACTGCCTTTCGGGTGGATATCTGCAGGCCGCCCCCCCCAATGCGGATGTAGGATGTCCCTCCCTCTGTCCACCTCTTGCACATGAGTCTCTGTGCGTGTTTGGGGTAGGTAATCATGCACGTGGTCGTGTGTGTGCAAGGGTGAGTTTGCGTGCGCGTTTGCACACGCATGTGGTCGTGCGTGTGCGTGTGTGTGTGTTTGCACACGTGTAGGCCGCTCACAATCGCTGTCTTGAGGCTCACCCCTCGAGTAAGGGGCCCTTGGATTGGGTATCGGGGGGAGCTTAGCGTCTGTGGAGCCCGCAGGCCAGCGTCAGTCAGTGACCCCTCGGGGGGTGGGGAGAGCGGCTGAGACCGGGACGGGGTGCGGGGAGAGGGGGCTGTGTGACTGCTCCGGCCTGGCGGACAGGAGTCCTGTTTACAGAGGAGAAATGAGTCACCCCATCCCCCCGCTGTACTAAGACCCAGTTTCCTGCCTGACTCTCTATCGTCAAACAACAAGCCCAGTCTCACACGTACACCCCATGCTGACACACTGCTCTAAATATAGCTCCGCATTTCACTCACTCAATGAAGCAAAGAATGAATAAGGTCCCTCGAAGGCAATGACGCAAAGTGTACACGTTCCGCCTGACCCCTCACGTGTACACGTTCCACCTGACCCCTCACGTGTACACGTTCCGCCTGACCCCTCACGTGTACACGTTCCACCTGACCCCTCACGTGTACACGTTCCGCCTGACCCCTCACGTGTACACGTTCCACCTGATCCCTCACGTGTACACGTTCCACCTGACCCCTCACGTGTACATGTCCCACCTGATCCCTCACGTGTACACGTCCCACCTGACCCCTCACGTGTACACGTTCCACCTGATCCCTCACGTGTACATGTCCCACCTGACCCCTCACGTGTACACGTTCCACCTGACCCCTCACGTGTACACGTTCCGCCTGACCCCTCACGTGTACACGTTCCGCCTGACCCCTCACGTGTACACGTTCGCCTGACCCCTCACGTGTACACGTTCCACCTGATCCCTCACGTGTACACGTTCCACCTGATCCCTCACGTGTACACGTTCCGCCTGACCCCTCACGTGTACACGTCCCGCCTGACCCCTCACGTGTACACGTCCACCTGATCCCTCACGTGTACACGTTCCACCTGATCCCTCACGTGTACACGTTCCACCTGACCCCTCACGTGTACATGTCCCACCTGATCCCTCACGTGTACACGTCCCACCTGACCCCCTCACGTGTACACGTTCCACCTGATCCCTCACGTGTACATGTCCCACCTGACCCCTCACGTGTACACGTCCCACCTGATCCCTCACATGTACACGTTCCACCTGACCCCTCACGTGTACACGTCCCACCTGATCCCTCACTTGTATTCCCTCGAGTGTAGAAGATTAAGGGGTGATCTAATCGAGGGGTTTAAGATGATTAAAGGATTTGATAGGGTCGATAGAGAGAATCTATTTCCTCTGGTGGGGGGAGTCCAGAACAAGGGGGCAGAACCTTAAAATTAGAGCCAGGCCGTTCAGGGGTGATGTCTAACACTGACCCCTCACTCCCTCCCCTCCTCCAACACCAGGCTCTGTCTCTGCTCTCTAATACATTCTCTCTCTCTCTCCTCTCCTCTCTGTCTTCCCTCCCTCTTTTCCTTCTGTCGGCCTCGTTGTCTCCTCCCTCCCTCTCTGTTTCTCATTTTCTTTCCTATGTCTCTCTCTCTCTCTTTGTTTTTCTGTCTTTCATCTCCCTCTTTCCTTTTCTCGATTTTGTCTCCCTCACTCTCTCCCTCTCTGTCTCTCTCTCTCTCTCTGTCTGTCTCTCTGTCTCCCTCACTCTCTCCCTCTCTGTCTCTCTCTCTGTCTGTCTCACTCTTCCCTCTCTGTCTCTCTCTCTCTCTGTCTGTCTCTCTGTCTCCCTCACTCTCTCCCTCTCTGTCTCTCTCTCTGTCTGTCTGTCTCTCTGTCTCCCTCACTCTCTCCCTCTCTGTCTCTCTCTCTCTCTCTGTCTGTCTCTCTGTCTCCCTCACTCTCTCTCTGTCTTTCTCTCTCTCTCTCACTCTCTCTCTCTCTTTGTCTCTCTCTCTCTCTGTCTTTGTCTCTCTCTCTCTCACTCTCTCTCTCTCTCTATCTCTCTTTCTTTGTCTCTCCTCTCTCTCTCTGTCTGTCTCTCTCTCCCTCTCACTCTCTCTGTCTCAGTCCTCTCTCTCTCTCACTCACTATCTCTCTGAGTCTCTCACTCTCTCTGTCTGTCTCTTTCTCTCTCGCTCTCTCTCTGCCTCTCTCACTCTGTTTCTCATTGTCTCTCTCTGCGTTTGTCTCTCTCTCACTCTCTGTCTCCCTCACTTCCTCTCCATCTCACTCTGTCTCATCCTCTCTGTCTCATTTCTGTCTCTCTCTGTCTCTCTCACTCTGTCTCTCTCTCTGTCTCTCTCTCACTCTCTCTATCTCTCTTTGTCTCTCTCTCACTCACTCTGTCTCTCTCTGTCTCTCACTCTCTACCTCTCCGTCTCACTCTGTCTCTCCCTCTCTGTCTCACTCTGTCTCCCTCACTCTCTCTCTCTGTCTCTCTCACTCTCCCCCTCGCCGTCTCACTCTGTCTCTCCCTCTCTGTCTCTCTCACTGTCTCTGTCTCTCTCACTGTCTCTCTGTCTCTCCCTCTCTGTCTCTCTCACTGTCTCTGTCTCTCTCACTGTCTCTCTGTCTCTCTCTCTCTGTCTCTCTCACTCTCTCCCTCTCTGTCTCACTCTGTCTCTCTCTGTCTCTGTCATTCTCTCTCACTATGTCTCTCTGTCTCTCTCACTCTGTGTCTCTCTTTCTTTCTCTCTCTGTCTCTCTCACTCTCTCTGTTTCTCTCACTCTCTCTCTGTCTCTCTCACTCTCTCACTCTGTCTCTCTGTCTCTCTCACTCTGTCTCTCTGTCTCTCTCTCTCTCTGTCTCTTTCTGTCTCTCTCACTCTGTCTCTCTGTCTCTCTCACTCTGTCTCTCTCTCACTCTGTCTCTCTCTCACTCTCTCTCTCTGTGTCTCTCTTTCTTTCTCTCTCTGTCTCTCTCACTCTCTCTGTCTCTCTCACTCTCTCTCTCTCTCTCTCTGTCTGTCTCACTCTCTCTCTCTCTCTATCTCTCTTCTTTGTCTCTCCCTCTCTCTCTCTGTCTGTCTCTCTCTCCCTCTCACTCTCTCTGTCTCAGTCTCTCTCTCTCTCACTCACTATCTCTCTGAGTCTCTCACTCTCTCTGTCTGTCTCTTTCTCTCTCGCTCTCTCTCTGCCTCTCTCACTCTGTTTCTCATTGTCTCTCTCTGCGTTTGTCTCTCTCACTCTCTGTCTCCCTCACTTCCTCTCCATCTCACTCTGTCTCATCCTCTCTGTCTCATTCTGTCTCTCTCTGTCTCTCTCACTCTGTCTCTCTCTCTGTCTCTCTCTCACTCTCTCTATCTCTCTTTGTCTCTCTCTCACTCACTCTGTCTCTCTCTGTCTCTCACTCTCTACCTCTCCGTCTCACTCTGTCTCTCCCTCTCTGTCTCACTCTGTCTCCCTCACTCTCTCTCTCTGTCTCTCTCACTCTCCCCCTCGCCGTCTCACTCTGTCTCTCCCTCTCTGTCTCTCTCACTGTCTCTGTCTCTCTCACTGTCTCTCTGTCTCTCCCTCTCTGTCTCTCTCACTGTCTCTGTCTCTCTCACTGTCTCTCTGTCTCTCTCTCTCTGTCTCTCTCACTCTCTCCCTCTCTGTCTCACTCTGTCTCTCTCTGTCTCTGTCATTCTCTCTCACTATGTCTCTCTGTCTCTCTCACTCTGTGTCTCTCTTTCTTTCTCTCTCTGTCTCTCTCACTCTCTCTGTTTCTCTCACTCTCTCTCTGTCTCTCTCACTCTCTCACTCTGTCTCTCTGTCTCTCTCACTCTGTCTCTCTGTCTCTCTGTCTCTCTCTCTCTCTGTCTCTTTCTGTCTCTCTCACTCTGTCTCTCTGTCTCTCTCACTCTGTCTCTCTCACTCTGTCTCTCTCTCACTCTCTCTCTCTGTGTCTCTCTTTCTTTCTCTCTCTGTCTCTCTCACTCTCTCTGTCTCTCTCACTCTCTCTCTCTCTCTGTCTGTCTCACTCTCTCTCTCTCTCTATCTCTCTTTCTTTGTCTCTCCCTCTCTCTCTCTGTCTGTCTCTCTCTCCCTCTCACTCTCTCTGTCTCAGTCTCTCTCTCTCTCACTCACTATCTCTCTGAGTCTCTCACTCTCTCTGTCTGTCTCTTTCTCTCTCGCTCTCTCTCTGCCTCTCTCACTCTGTTTCTCATTGTCTCTCTCTGCGTTTGTCTCTCTCTCACTCTCTGTCTCCCTCACTTCCTCTCCATCTCACTCTGTCTCATCCTCTCTGTCTCATTCTGTCTCTCTCTGTCTCTCTCACTCTGTCTCTCTCTCTGTCTCTCTCTCACTCTCTCTATCTCTCTTTGTCTCTCTCTCACTCACTCTGTCTCTCTCTGTCTCTCACTCTCTAACCTCTCCGTCTCACTCTGTCTCTCCCTCTCTGTCTCACTCTGTCTCCCTCACTCTCTCTCTCTGTCTCTCTCACTCTCCCCCTCGCCGTCTCACTCTGTCTCTCCCTCTCTGTCTCTCTCACTGTCTCTGTCTCTCTCACTGTCTCTCTGTCTCTCCCTCTCTGTCTCTCTCACTGTCTCTGTCTCTCTCACTGTCTCTCTGTCTCTCTCTCTCTGTCTCTCTCACTCTCTCCCTCTCTGTCTCACTCTGTCTCTCTCTGTCTCTGTCATTCTCTCTCACTATGTCTCTCTGTCTCTCTCACTCTGTGTCTCTCTTTCTTTCTCTCTCTGTCTCTCTCACTCTCTCTGTTTCTCTCACTCTCTCTCTGTCTCTCTCACTCTCTCACTCTGTCTCTCTGTCTCTCTCACTCTGTCTCTCTGTCTCTCTGTCTCTCTCTCTCTCTGTCTCTTTCTGTCTCTCTCACTCTGTCTCTCTGTCTCTCTCACTCTGTCTCTCTCACTCTGTCTCTCTCTCACTCTCTCTCTCTGTGTCTCTCTTTCTTTCTCTCTCTGTCTCTCTCACTCTCTCTGTCTCTCTCACTCTCTCTCTCTCTCTCTCTGTCTGTCTCACTCTCCTCTGTCTCTCTCTCTGTCTCTATTCTCTCTGTCTCTCTCTGTCTCTCCCTGTCTCTCTCTCTCACTCTGTCTCTTCTGTCTCTCTCACTGTCTCTCTCCCTCTCTGTCTCTCTCACTCTGTCTCTCTTTCTTTCTCTGTCTCTCTCACTCTCTCTGTCTCTCTCTCACTCTGTCTCTCTTTCTTTCTCTGTCTCTCTCACTCTCTCTGTCTCTCTCTCACTCTGTCTCTCTCAATCTCTCCCACTCTGTCTCACTCTGTCTCTCCCTCTCTGTCTCACTTTGTCTCTCCCTCTCTGTCTCTCTCACTCTCTCTGCCTCTCTCACTCTGACTCTCTCTCCCTCTCCCACTCTCTGTGTCTCTCTTTCTCTCACTCTCTCACTTTCTGTCTCTCTCTCTGTCTGTCTCTCTCACTTTCTCTCTCTGTCTTTCTCTCCCTCTCTCTCACTCACTCTCTCTCACTCTGTCTCTCTCTCACTCTGTCCCTCTCTGTCTCTCTCTCACTCTCTCTCACTCTGTCTCTCTCACTCTCTCTCTCTTTCTTTCTCTCTTCTCTCTATCTGAAGTCTCCTCACACAGGACCGGGTCCAAATATGTCAAAAGCCTGTGTCACGATTCCTTCAAAGACGACCTGAGACTAACGCGGCCCGGAACATTCTGTCCCAGAAGCGGACAGTGTCTTTTGTCTTCTCCAGGCCTCTCCCTCCCTCCCGCCACCCGCGGCTGGTGATTTACTGAGGCCGGGCCTACAGGAGGGCTGACTTTAGTTGTTCGATTCTGTAGACAATCCTGCCTGATTCTTATCTGAAGCTGACGATGAGATTTAAAAGCAGCTTATAAGGTTTATTATTTCCCTTCAGCCCCTTTTTTTAGTGCGACAGGGTCCAGGGCAGGGGCAGGTCACGAGGCGAGAATGCAGGCGGTCAAGGCAGGTTATTTAGGCCTTTGTCAATGCTGTTGAGAAGTGACAGGGCCTGTGATCCCCAGGTGACGGGGCCTGTGATCCCCAGGTGACGGGGCCTGTGATCCCCAGGTGACGGGGCCTGTGATCCCCAGGTGACGGGGCCTGTGATCCCCAGGTGACGGGGCCTGTGATCCCCAGGTGACGGGGCCTGTGATCCCCAGTAATGTGGCCCGTTTTCCCCACATTGACAGGGCCTGTTTCCCCTGGTAACGGGGCCTGTGTTCCCCTGGTGACAAGGCCTGTGTTCCCCTGGTAATGGGGCCTGTGTTCCCCTGGTGACGGGGCCTGTGTTCACGTGGTGACGGGGCCTGTACTCTCCATGCGACGGGGCCTGTGTTCCCCTGGTAACGGGGCCTGTGTTCCCCTGGTGACGGGGCCTGTGTTCACGTGGTGACAGGGCCTGTGTTCCCCTGGTGACGGGGCCTGTACTCCCCTGCTAACAGGGCCTGTGTTTCCCTGGTGATGGGGCCTGTGTTCCAGTGGTGACGGGGCCTGTACTCCCCTGGTTACGGGGCCTGTACTTCCCTGGTAACAGGGCCTGTGTTTCCCTGGTGACGGGGCCTGTGTTCCAGTGGTGACGGGGCCTGTACTCCCCTGGTTACGGGGCCTGTACTTCCCTGGTAACAGGGCCTGTGTTTCCCTGGTGACGGGGCCTGTGTTCCCGTGGTGACTGGGCCTGTACTCCCCTGGTAACGGGGCCTGTACTTCCCTGGTAACGGGGCCTGTGTTTCCCTGGTAACGGGGCCTGTATTTTGTTCTTGGAGGGTAGTAGGGCTGGAGGAGATTGCAGAGCGAGCGACCGATATCCGGAGATAACTCGATAACCTCAACTGGATGAGAATCGCACAATTCAGTGATCGTCACTGTCCCCTGTGGTTTGGCCAATAACTGAGGACGTCCTGCGGTTTATCAAACTTGAAACCATTGCTGTTTGAAGCTTCCTGTTTGAGGCTGAGGCGACACTTTTCAGCGACTTTCACTTCTGGCGTCCGTCGTGTCGAATTCACCTTCACGGTCACCATGGTTCCTGCGACTCAGGACCTCGACTGCACAGGCAAGTGTGGGATCGTACTCTGCAGACAATTCATAAAGGAGCAAGCCCTGCCCGCCATCGACCGTCCTTTGTATCCGGCTCCAGCCCCTGGCTCTCCTTCATCCCGACTTCTGAAGGAGAGAAGAAATCGGGCACGTGGGAAAAACACAGTAATATGTCAATATGGGGAATGTCAATGGATGTTATTTATATGGACTTCCAGAAGGCATTTGATAAGGTCCCACATAAGAGACTGTTAGCTAAGATAGAAGCCCATGGAATCGAGGGAAAAGTACGGACTTGGTTAGGAAGTTGGCTGAGCGAAAGGCGACAGAGAGTAGGGATAATGGGTAGGTACTCACATTGGCAGGATGTGACTAGTGGTGTCCCACAGGGATCTGTCTTGGGGCCTCAATTATTCACAATATTTATTAACGACTTAGATGAAGGCATAGAAAGTCTCATATCTAAGTTTGCCGATGATACAAAGATTGGTGGCATTGTAAGCAGTGTAGATGAAAACATAAAATTACAAAGTGATATTGATAGATTAGGTGAATGGGCAAAACTGTGGCAAATGGAATTCAATGTAGACAAATGTGAGGTCATCCACTTTGGATCAAAAAAGGATAGAACAG